>NC_070591.1:29856544-29859044 GCF_027409825.1 Scomber japonicus | reverse complement strand
TGTGAATAGACGAATAAAGCCATAAAAAGTTAGTTGTAATCCATGCTCTTAGCAGAAGCCATAGAAAGGTTGATTTCTAAACACAATTAGTTCAATGTGATGAATTCTGATATATCTGAGTGTTTTAGTGTATGTCCAAAGAGAGTAAATGATTCAGTGATTAGTTGCATTATCTTGCTGAGAATAGACGAATAAAGCCATAAAAAGTTATGTAATCCATTTTCTTAGCAGAACCCATAGAAAGGTTGATTTCTAAACACAATTAGTTCAATGTGATGAATTAATTACTGAATCATTTATTGTCTTTGGACATACACTAAAACACTCGGGTATATCAGAATTCATCACAATGAACTAATTGTGTTTAGAAATCAACATTTCTATGGGTTCTGCTAAGAGAATGGATTACATAACTTTTTATGGCTTTATTCGTCTATTTTCAGCAAGTTCATGCAACTAATCACTGAATCACTTATTGTCTTTGGACATACACTAAAACACTCAGATATATCAGAATTCATCACATTGAACTAATTCTGTTTAGAAATCAACCTTTCTTTGGGTTCTGCTAAGAGAATGGATTTACAACTAACTTTTTATTGCTTTATTCGTCTGTTCTCAGCAAGTTCATGCAATTTATCACTAAATCATTTATTCTCTTTGGACCACACACGAAAACACTCAGATATATCAGAATTCATCACATTGAACTAATTGTGTTTAGAAATCAACCTTTCTATGGATTCTGCTAAGAGAATGGATTACATAACTTTTTATGGCTTTATTCGTCTATTCTCAGCAAGATCATGCAACTAATCACTGAATCACTTATTCTCCTTGGACATACACTAAAACACTCATATATTTCAGAATTCATCACATTGACCTAATTGTGTTCAGAAATCAACATTTCTATGGGTTCTGCTAAAATATTGTATTACAACTAACTTTTTATGGCTTTATTCGTCTGTTCTCAGCAAGTTCATGCAACTAATCAATGAATCATTTATTGTCTTTGGACATACACTAAAACACTCAGATATATCAGAATTCATCACATTAAACTAATTGTGTTCAGAAATCAACCTTTCTATGGGTTCTGCTAAGAGAATGGAATACAACTAACTTTTTATGGCTTTATTCGTCTGTTCTCAGCAAGTTCATGCAATTTATCACTAAATCATTTATTCTCTTTGGACCACACACGAAAACACTCAGATATATCAGAATTCATCACATTGAACTAATTACGTTTAGAAATCAACCTTTCTATGGATTCTGCTAAGAGAATGGATTACATAACTTTTTATGGCTTTATTCGTCTATTCTCAGCAAGATCATGCAACTAATCACTGAATCACTTATTCTCGTTGGACATACACTAAAACACTCAGATATATCAGAATTCATCACATTGAACTAATTCTGTTTAGAAATCAACCTTTCTATGGGTTCTGCTAAGAGAATGGAATACAACTAACTTTTTATGGCTTTATTCGTCTGTTCTCAGCAAGTTCATGCAATTTATCACTAAATCATTTATTCTCTTTGGACCACACACGAAAACACTCAGATATATCAGAATTCATCACATTGAACTAATTGTGTTTAGAAATCAACCTTTCTATGGATTCTGCTAAGAGAATGGATTACATAACTTTTTATGGCTTTATTCGTCTATTCTCAGCAAGATCATGCAACTAATCACTGAATCACTTATTCTCCTTGGACATACACTAAAACACTCATATATTTCAGAATTCATCACATTGACCTAATTGTGTTCAGAAATCAACATTTCTATGGGTTCTGCTAAATTATTGTATTACAACTAACTTTTTATGGCTTTATTCGTCTGTTCTCAGCAAGTTCATGCAACTAATCAATGAATCATTTATTGTCTTTGGACATACACTAAAACACTCAGATATATCAGAATTCATCACATTAAACTAATTGTGTTCAGAAATCAACCTTTCTATGGGTTCTGCTAAGAGAATGGAATACAACTAACTTTTTATGGCTTTATTCGTCTGTTCTCAGCAAGTTCATGCAATTTATCATAAATCATTTATTCTCTTTGGACCACACACGAAAACACTCAGATATATCAGAATTCATCACATTGAACTAATTGTGTTTAGAAATCAACCTTTCTATGGATTCTGCTAAGAGAATGGATTACATAACTTTTTATGGCTTTATTCGTCTATTCTCAGCAAGATCATGCAACTAATCACTGAATCACTTATTCTCGTTGGACATACACTAAAACACTCAGATATTTCAGAATTCATCACATTGACCTAATTGTGTTCAGAAATCAACATTTCTATGGGTTCTGCTAAAATATTGTATTACAACTAACTTTTTATGGCTTTATTCGTCTGTTCTCAGCAAGTTCATGCAACTAATCAATGAATCATTTATTGTCTTTGGACATACACTAAAACACTCAGATATATCAGAATTCATCACATTAAACTAATTGTGTTCAGAA
>NC_070591.1:29314044-29484044 GCF_027409825.1 Scomber japonicus | reverse complement strand
TTTACAGCAAACACCGCATACTGACATACAGCAAGCGAGCGAACCGGCGACGAAATCTTGCGAGAAACTGTCCTGATATGCAGCGTGACGATTTTATTGCGAGTATATTCCAAACCAATCAAATTATTGAGGGGCGTAAACAAACTTCTGGCGCTATTAAGCTAGTGTGTACATTTCAACCAATAAGAAGTGTTTAGGGGCGGGACACGGCCCGCAAAATTTCATACAGATAGAGACAGAGCGAGCGATTTTCTGAGGGGTGGGCGTCATCGCTGGACAAGGTAATGTTGCTCGTGGCATGTCAGGAAAGACTATTTTTTATGCAGACTGAGGGTGTTTGGTGTCAGCCAGAACATCATGTTTTTATTTTATCAGGCAGTGATGGAGAGTGTCATCAGGTATGGGATGACAGCGTGGTTTGGCAAACTCTCCACACAGTCCAAATCTAAGTTGCAGCGCCTGGTACAGACTGCTATGAAGGTGATAGAGAGTACTGAAAAGCTCTCCCTTCAGTCCATCTATGAGCAATCTGTACTCAGGCAGGTGCAGAAGGTATTGTCGGAATGTGAAAATAAACCTATCAATAACTTGCACACATTCTTTTTTTGTGGACCCAGCATAACATTTCTGCTATTAATCCATTTTGAAAGAATATATTAGAAGATTATGGCAAAAATGTCTAAGTGGTGTAACCATAAAAACTTTGTACCAAATAATTCAACTAGCTTAAAAACACAACATTTTCAATAAAACTTCAAAATCAACTAGTTTGGCATGATCTTACATTATAACTTTTTATATTAAATAAAGCTAATGGAATACAATTGTTCTAAATATTACATTTAATCTGGGGAATCATGGAGATCAGGAACCATTTCAATAGTTTTTTTAAATGAACTAATTATTCTATATTATATATAAGTCCACTTAAATACACTGTAGGTGGATAACATTGAATATTTATCATTCTTTTGTGATTACACCATTTTACATTTTCAGGAGCGTTCGGTCTTACTTTTGGTTAAAAAAAATGGTGCAAATGTCATTTCAAATTACATAAAACCAACACAAATGCAAAATGTACATTTTAATAAACCTGATGCTGCTTTGAAGACAATTTTTTAAAGATAATTTTGAATTGCTTATCTTTCCAACCCTTATTTGTGACTGACCCATAAAGAGTAACATGTATCTGATAGATGTCATAACAACCCCACACTCATTCTTTTCTATATTAGCCCACACATCAGCAATGAATTGACATGTCAGGATGCAGCTTTGTCCTATTTCCCCCACTGTGGATATACGTCAACTCCTTAGAAAAGCAGTCATTTCATCACAGCCTCTCCACAGATCAATACATCCTGGCTACTGCACTGCAGCTGCCACATCTTCACACTTTAGACCCAGACAGGTGAAACACAAGCAGCTGACTTGCCATTACACTTGCCAAATGTTCAGCCTCCTGATAAAGACAGGCAATTATCGTCTTTGCAGACTATTGTCTGTTAAGTTTTGGATATTTTACTCAACTACATGGGTTAGGGTTAGGATTCAAGGGTGTTTAAATTTAAAGAGTTTAAACTCTGTCAGCCTCCAGGTCTCTGCAGTGTTTTAATGATGTGTCTCCAGTCAAATACTTAAGGCTGAAGATTTAACAGTTGCTGAGTTTTAAAGGTGCAGTGTGTAGAATTTAGTGGCATCTACTTGAACAAACTTGGCAGAAATGTAATGACTAATTCAAATATTCTAGTTTCAAAATTTTTTGATGCTTTAGAATGAGCCCTTATATCTACAGAGGGAGTGGGCCCTCTTCCACAGAGCCCACCATGTTGCGCCACAAGTGGTTCTAGAGAGGGGTTCCCATATTTTTTAAGAGCTTACAACAGAGAGGCTACTGCAGGTTCTCCTACATGATTGGAAGTAGGGCTGTTTGATTAATCGATTTTAAATCGTAATTGCGATTATGTATTTAGAACAATGTTAAAACGTGAAACTCGTAAAATCGATTTTAACTTTTAACTTCTACGATACAGTCCCCGTTCATTTGTCTGGGCTGCGCCCTACTGTCTATGGCTGCGCGAGATACATTTATGGCTGCACTGGTTTGTCGTACTTATTTCCGCCTCTGACCTCCCCATGGCGCTCGCTCTAGTTACTAACGGTTACTACACATTTGTAAACAAACATGTCGGCGTTGGAGTTAGTGGATAGAAAGAAGAGCAAGTCCGTTGTATGGAAGTGGTTCGCCTTCGACGCTTTGGATGAAGAGCAAAGTACTCCGCTTTGTAAACTCTGTCGGAAGTCAGTGGCAGTTAAAAACAGCAGCACAACAAATTTATTTCAACACCTCCAAAAAAACCACCCGTCGGAATGGCAGCAGTGTGTTGCAGAGCGGACTGCACAAGGGCACGCGGATGCGGCTACACCACCACCCCCACCAAAGCAAGTTACTCTGTCAGCTTCATTTTCGTGTGGTGTACCTTATGATAGGACTGACAGGAGGTGGAAATCTATTACGGATGCAGTCGCGTTCCATATCGCAACAGACATGGTCCCAATATATACGGTAGAAAAGGCTGGCTTCCAACATTTACTTAATACGCTGGATCCCCGCTACAAGCTACCAGGGCGAAAACATTTTGGCGATGTTGTCTTGCCCCGTCTGTACAACACAACTCGTTCGAAAGTGACAAAGAAGCTGGAAGACGTACAGTTCTTTTCCGCTACTACTGACCTGTGGTCCAGTCGCACTATGCAACCATACCTGAGTTTGACAGTGCACTTTATCACTGACGATTGGTGTCTTGAAAATGCCTGCCTACAAACGTCTTTCTTCCCAAGCGACCACACGGGTGAAGAAATCGCCCAGGGGTTGAGAGATGGACTGGAGTCCTGGAATCTGAGTGAAGACCGCCTCGTATGCATGACCACAGACAGTGGCACTAATATGATAAAGGCTCTGAGGCTTAACGAGTGGCCCAACCTACAGTGCTTTGGCCATAAACTTCACAACGCCATCAGTAAGTATCTACATATAATTTGTGTCTGTGCGTGCGTGTGAGAGAGAGAGAGAGAGGGGAGGGGGGGGGGGGGGGGGGCATGTGGTTGTGTGAAAAGATCATTTTAATAAAAGATAAGATAATAAATGAGTGAATGAATGAATGCATTTATTTTAAAATATTTTGACAAAATGTATACAGGACACACATAACTCCTGTCTGTTTTTTTGTTTTGTTTTGAATCAACATTTTAATGGTGAAACAATTTCTCAGTCTTGTTTGTTTCTTCTGTATTCTTTTATATAGTGAATGCTGTCAAAGACCCAAGGATTGATCGTGCCACCGGGATTTGCAAGAAGGTTGTCAGTTCTTTCTCACACAGCTGGAAAAGGAGGAGGGAGCTGGCAACAGTGCAGGCAGAGCTCGGCCTACCTGTCCATCAGCTCATCACGGAGTCCCTAACTAGGTGGGGCTCCAGGCAAGCGATGATCAAGCGTGTCCTGGAACAAGAGAGAGCCAAAGCACGTGTCCTGGGGTCGGACAAAAAAATGCAGGCACCTCGTGCCCACCTGGCAAGATGTTGAGATTTTAGAGTCTGTGAATAAAGCAGTTAAACCACTGCAGGATTTCACAGAAGCTTTATCTGGGGAGAGTTATGTGACTGTCTCTATCATCAAACCAACACTCAGCATGTTCAGAAGCAATCTTCTCAAACCAGAAGACAAAGACTCGCTGATGGATCCCAGGTTCCGCACGACATACATCAACCCTACCAGGGTGGAATTCATTAAGGAGAGAGCCGTCACAGAGCTGCTGTCTTTGCTGCCCACTGAGCCTGGCACTGCTGTGCCGGTGCGCCAGGAAGAAGAAGAAGTAGCTGCAGCTGAGCCTGGTCCTGTGCTGAAGAAGCGGAGGAGCTTGTCAAGTTTCTTCCCGAAGAAAACGCCCGCTCCCTCCTCCTTGTCAAAGGCAGACAGAATTAGAACTGAGCTGGCAACCTACCTGTTGATCTCTGAGATAAGCGAGGATGCTGATCCACTTCAGTGGTGGAAGAAACACGAAGAAAATTTCCCAAGGCTCTGCAAGTTAGCCAGGAAATACCTCTCAATACCTGCGACAAGTGCCCCATCGGAGAGGCTCTTTAGTGTTGGAGGGGGCGTTGTAACATGCCACCGGGCATCCCTCAAGCCAGATGCCGTAGACCGGCTCGTGTTCCTTGCAAAAAACTTGCAAATGTGAATAACAAATGTAATGACTGACTGACTGACATTACACACCTCTACCTCCTTCATGGGTTACATTATTATTTAGCATGCAAAGACCCAGGCTAGTTTAATTAGTAAATGTCTTGTTTTATTTAATGTTTGCAAGTGCTGATTTTTTTTTCTCAGAGATAAAACTTATATTTTTTCAAACTTTATTTATTTTACAAAAAGAGTTTTGCACTTTATTTATTCATTTTTGGTTTAATAAGAGCAAAGTTTGCACTTAAAGCCCAATGGGGCAAATGTTCAATAAAAAAGCAGCATATTTGAAATAATTTCTTTGCCTTTTGTCATTTCACAAAATAATCATAATCGTAATCGAAAATCGGATTTTGAGAGAAGAAAATCGAGATTTCATTTTTGGGCAAAATCGAACAGCCCTAATTGGAAGAGAGGCTGCAACCTGCAACTTCACCACTAGATGGCAATTAATCTTACACACTGCACCTTTAAATCCATTAGGCGAAAGTTAGCAGGTTGTGTTCTTTGTGGTCTTCTGATACTTTTCATTGTCTGCTCTTCTCACATCAAGACAAACTGTTAAGGCTGTTCTAATTTATTGCCATTTAGCGTAATATGACATTAATCAGCACTGAACTATGATCCAATTTAATTTTATGATCTACTACAATGCATGGATCAACTAATCGGCTTACAGCTGTACCACAATCAGATTATTGTTGTGGATGTGTTGTTAGGCTGGTCTAACAGAGTATTGTGTAGCCTCTGAGTTAATCTTGATCTCTCTGATATTAAAACATATCATCAGACGTCCTCTGCTTCTTCCTCAGGCTTCTATCTTATTTTTCTGATTGCAGATATTAATCTTCAACACTCAATAATCTCCATTCATTGTTAAATCTGTTGTATTGTAGCTTGATGCACCTGATGTGTGTTATGACCACCAACTGAGTTAAATCACAGCAATGTATGAATCCAATTCAATAATTAAATGTGTGTGATGTTACTGTTTCTCTGCTGCTTCCATAAAAGCTTTGCTGGCAGTGAAGCAGGGCAGAATTCTCCAGCATTTAGATTACAGCTTCTCTGTTTCCAAATCAGTGTAATTATGTGTGTGGTAGACAGTGACAGTATCTGGTGTGACTGGCTCTGTTTCTTACCGACTGCCATGTCAGTCAGCTGTACGTGTGCTGCTGGGTCACAGAGAACAGAACCAGACACTTCTTGTTGTCAACATAGTAGACATATAGTTGTCTCTTTAAGAGTAAATTCCCATGATCATTAGAGCATAGATGGAGCCTATCAGTGTCTGTAACTGACAGTCAAGCTCCTCTCTCCCACTAATGCATGTAGAATTTCTACAAAATAAGACTTTTATCTTTGCAGCTGAAACAAATTTAGGCAAACTGACACATAGATGGTGACAGGAAGTGGTGCCAGTGCCTCTCCATCCATGACAGAAATCAAAAGGGAATGACAGGACAAGAAAGTCTATTTCATACGATCAGAGTGAGGTGTTATACTCGATGTGTGTGTGTGTGTGTGTGTGTGTGTGTGTGTGTGTGTGTGTGTGTGTGTGTGGGTGTGAGTGTGTGTGTGTGTGTGTATGTGTGTGAGTGTGTTTGGAATAACTAACAGAAAAGTGTCTCATTAAATGACTGTCAAGCCACCAGCCAATAGTTGAATGTAACATACAAATACATTTCTACACATGCATGCACACACACACACAGTTATGAGTGATGATATTCATTGGATCATTGACTGTTTCTATTGATTTCTTTTGCAGCTCTGATATCTGCTGGCTGCTGCACCAACTCCTGTAGGAGTGTAAAGCTTTGGGACAGGTGAGTCACATGCAAGCACATACACACACACAAATACACACATATGTATGGGAAGAGTGAAGACACACGTACATGCGTACAAAAAAAACTACACAAAGACACACATACATACACACATGTGACTTGTAGTAAATAATCTTTTTTCCTTTTCCCTTTCCAACCCCCAAACACACACACTCACACACTTACAGTAAAAGAGTTTTAAGTCGACGCTCATCGAGACAGAGGAGCCAATATTTACTCCTTTTACCTCCATGTCGGTCTCAGTTTTGGAAGAATGTCTCTTTATCTGCTAAATGCACCACTGTATTTCAAATGCCAACTTTCTGTGTCTGCTGTTTCATTAAAGCTAAAAGAAGCTAAAAGCTAAGTAAAGCTTAAGAGGGTCGGGGAAAAATTCACTGTGGGTTTGTGACTACCAGTGACACCTAAACACTGTATAACCTTTTTTAGTCTTTATTTCCAGCACAAGTCAAGCTCCAAAAACACTGAATTCTACATTTCCCATATAGCAGCTAATTAGGAACCTTCCTGTCTATTTTAAATGCCACGACTACAGTTAGTAATGCAGGCTTTCTATTACAGTATCTATTGTCTCCAATACAAAGCTAAGCTAACTCTGATGACATCTCTATGACATCCTCAAGGTTGTTTTCTCGCTGTGACAGAACTTTAGTTAGTCTACTTTAGTAGACTTTTTTTCACAAGAAATTTGGTGGAGTGCTCCTTTACTGTAAAAAAAAAAAAAAATGGTGAAATTGAACGTTGCCCTTTTCAGTAATAAAAAGGATTTTGGGAGCCACAATCAAGTGTGTGGATACCCCCATCATTTCAATTGTTGTCCTGGATCTGACCTAAAAGTATAGTATAGAATGTACACACACTGTCTCTTTAATGTTAAAATAAGCACATGACTGGGCTGTAGCCGGGATTTTAGCCCCAATACTTGCGATATTTTCACTAGCTACCAAAAACACACATCGCAGTTTCTATATCCATTTAACTGCTCAAGTCAAATTGAAATCACAGTTAGTTTTCCTTTTTTTGCAGAACAAAATAATCTCAAAGTGATTATTAAATATATTGTTAGTGTTTTTATTAGTCAAAGGAATGATATATGGTCAGTGGGGAACTGTCAGAAATGTTTCTTTTTCTCTAAGTGCTACAGTTGACAGATTAAGATTAAGAGTATGCATTACCAGCATAGATTTACCCTGGTGGATGTTTGTTTTATTGCCCATTTTGATTTACCACTGGGAAATGTTGGCAACAAAGCTGGAGCGCCCCGGTAGATGAATGATTGCTGTGCATGCCACCAAACTGCTTAACTCCCCTTTGTTTCCTGTCTGCCATTGTCAAAGGTGCCCAAAATGAATGTTTAAATAAACAATTGGCAGCAAGTCTAAGTTGTATCGCCTTATCCAGCTGTATTAATACATCCATGGCAGTAAAAGACAAGGCACTTAGCATGTGTGTGTCAATACAAGAGGTCACCTTGGTGTGACCCTTGCTTTAATGCGTTGGCCGAAGGGTGAGTGACGGCACTGGGTTAATATTTAATGATGAAGCAGTTCTTAATGGGTGAATAAATCAGCTTCTATCTTTACCTGGAGAGGGATCCCTGTATTCTGCTGAGCACAGGATCCGCACACACACGCACACACACGCACACACACGCACACACACACACACACACACACACACACACACACACACACACACACACATATACATACACACATGCAGTAATTGCACTTGTTTCCCTCTTGTCTTCCAGCTTTGATGCCTCCTGACCATGACATGCTTCTCAATCAGATGCTGCTGCGACAACACACACCCTAAAAAAAAAAGATGGAAGGTCATTAACAGGTGGATCGGAACAAGTGGATCGATGCATAACTCGGCGGATAAAATGATCATGAAATTCAAATTCAAGCAATGAAGGGGCGAGGGAGCAGATGAGTGAAACAAGGTGGCAAAGTGGCATAACACTGGAAAACACTTGAACACTCTCTCTGCCCTGTGTGCTGCTGCTATGCATTTCCTGTGGACCGCCAGAAAAGACTGAATGTCATTGTTCTAACGGACAGAGGCTCATCCCCGCATTGCCAAAATGAAGAGAGGAAGAAATATTAAGACTGAGAATATTTGTGTTGCCAACAAAATAGTCCTACCTCTTTGGAAAGACAAAGACCTTCTGGAAGAGTATGTGGAAGAGTAACACTGGAGGTTATAGCCCCTTCTTTGCAAAATCACAATGCCAGTGATTACTTTAAAACTAAATACCCAACATATGATCATAGTAACTGCTTTTACAAAGTCATTGTGGACCTGAAGTTAAAGCACAAAGCCGTTACTGATTCATTTTAACTTAAGAGGAACCTTTTTATTGATATGTTAAAGAATAATTTCAGTTTAATAAAATTCAGGTCTTTCTTTTGTAGTTTTGGCCATCGTTCCTAGCAGTTATAACAACGCTGTACTCACCAAAGTAATAGCTGAGATATGGGACATTGCTACAACAAAGTCCAGCTATGTGGTTGGAGTTTAGTGTCACAAGCTGCAACTATTAGTCGTATAGTCGATCAACAGCGAAAATGTGGTACCACCATCAATTATTTTGAGTATTTATATTAATAATATGCCAAATGTACATGACCCAACTTCTCAAATATATTTTTTTTCTGGTTTCCTCAGTTCTTTATTGCTGGAAATCCAACATCTGTAAGTTTTAGACAGTTGGGACTGTCAAACAAAGCTAGACATTTGAGGATGTCACCATTAGCCTTGGGTCATTGGAATGGATATTTTCTGACATTTTACAAAGCCAGTGATTAGTTGTGAAAAGAATTGACAGATCAATCGCTAATAAAAATGGGTGGTATACTTGGATTTATTAATGTTTATTTGTCGCTCTCATGGCCGCATTAGAGCTGTGATAACCTTCAGATATTGCAAATCAAACCAAGCATTTCCTGCTGTTACTACTCTAAATTCAAGCTTTTCACTGGCTAACCACTGGTGATGCATTTGTGACTAGGATTAGCTTTGTTAGCCTTACTTTTGCTGTTGATCTACACAACAATATATGGACGTATTCAGTGCTTCTTTGTCAATAGATAATGGATATGAACCAGGACATCAACAACGTGTATTACCGCCAAGATATTCGATCGAAAACCATGCTGGGCCATTTATGCTAGCTCACTGTTAAGCTAAACATAAGTATGCCCACTCTTACTGAAAAACAAGGAAACTGAAAACAGTGATAGATGTTTACAATGGACAGTTGTGGCAAAACCCCCCCAAAAAAACTAAATTCAGCCCTACGTAATTTTGACTAATGTAAGGGTTCGTTTAAACCCTAACCTGCAGAGTGTAGTGTTGCAGATAGGAATGCTTGGCCAAAACTACAACGATATAAACCAGGTCATATTAAAGTGTAATTGTCCTTGTAAGACCTTGTCTGGCAAATAATATTCTTAAGTTTGAAATTACAATCATACCGTTATTATAAATCACTCAAATTTGACACAGCAGTTACCAGCACAGCAAACATTTACCTCCAGTCAGAAGAAAATAAGCTAACGGAGAAGCTAACAAGTTCCAGCTGCCATATTTGGAAGTATGTGTAGCTTCTGTGTGAATTTTTTTTCCAGTGTAATTATGAGGCATTTAGCCAGGGTGCTGTAATTTAAAAGGGTTGCAGAGAGAACAAATAGAGGATAGAGGGGAATTTAAATATGTTCATGTTCAGAGGAGAAGAAAAGGTTTGCTCATTTTCTGCTCCTCATTCAGCTTTTGTGTCAAGGTCCGTTCCTATACCGACAGTTATAGTATTCTAAACCTTGTGTCAGCGTTTAGTCATATATATGGTGCCTGTGTGTGTGTGTGTGTGTGTGTGTGTGTGTGTGTGTGTGCTTGTCATTTTCCACACTCCCAGGTACAGTATCTAGTCATGGACAACATGCCTTGTTCAACATTTTATCCTAGCATGTTGAAAAGATGAAGAGTTGACAAGAGAGACAAGGAAAGGACATGTTGGTTGTACAGTGGATAGTAACTCTTGATGCTATTTTACATTTTTCAGGGTTTTTTAAACACCTATAGGTCCGAAATCATTTAATCATATTTTCTTTTATGAGGATATAGTGAGAAAGACTTCTGATAACATATTAAATATGGAGAGATAACTGTAGATTAGGACTCAACAATATCTACTTGCAAGTTTTTAAAATTTGAAATTATTTTCGATAAATTACAGGCCTGTTTTTGTGGTTTTCGTATTTTTACACAATATATTATCTTGATTCCATGTTAACTGATTCAGATGAAATAATACAGTTACTATCAAGTTCTTCCCATCATGTTGATCTGACTTACTGTAAGTCAGATTGAAGTTAACTTCTTTGAAAACTTGGCTAATGTATATTACATTGGTGATGTACTTTCCCTTTTGATAAAATTCCAATTCAAGATTAGCATTATATTTATTTATATTGTTGCTTCTGAAATATATGAAGGTACCTAGCTAGTCTAAACTTGTTGCGCCATCCCCAACAGCTGAAAAAGACTCACCACTCTGTTGATCATTTAGAGGTCTTTCCTCTTCCACAAAACCCATTTGGCTGAGTATAAATTAGTGTGTAATAGAATGCACAGGGATTAAAGCAAGAAAAGATTTGGAAGCCTAAAAAGTTGTCCAGGAAAAATGTGTATTATGTATTGAATTAAGTATTATATACATTTAAAACTACTGAATACCTGAAATCTCATTTAGCTTATAATTTGAAGAAGTAAAGCAGGAAATGTTAGGTTTGCATCAGAGGTAAATTAACACAACTCTGACTCTCAGCAGGCTTTCAGAAAGCTGGCCAAAGACAGAGGTTGAACTGAGGGTCAGTGCATAAAGGACCATTAAAACATAAATATGGAAGGGTTTTTTTTAAACTATGTAGTCACAGAATTAAAATATAGAGCTGAGCTGAGCATAATAGTTCCCCTTTAATTAGCTGCAGCTGAGTAATTGTACCAACATCTACAGTAGGGCTGTGATGGTGTGGATTTTTTTCTTACTGTGGTAAAAAAGCAACGTATCCCTGTGGTTTGGCAGTTTACCTCCAATCCCTCTCCACCCCACGCATTTGACACCAGGCTTTATTAATATACACACACAGGCCACAACCTCAGGTCTTACCTGACAATAAAGCAATCTTGTCCAACTGGAGAGTGGTTAGTGCAGCCTCAGTGAAGTTTAGGACATAGGAGTTCATCATTTCTCTTTGGTAGTCTAGTGTGTTGTCAACGGACCTGATGGTGAGGAGTGTGGGGAGAACTGGTCAACTGGGGTTAGCCTTTAGCCTAGCTTGGATGCCATTTCACTTGCGCGCTTCTGTTTCCTCACACACTGATTTTGGCGTTCCCCTGCATGGTCATGGTCTTGTGGGTTGACGCCATGGTCTTATGGCTTGGAAGCAAGCAGAGGCTACCGTCTCCACTGTATTATCATATATCGCAATATCCAACACAGTATTTAGCAGGCACATTAGACTACCATGTATGATAATTGTAGTTTACTTCTTTTTTTTCAACTTTGCGTAATGCAGTTATCATCACAGCCCAACCAACAGCAGTTACCATTATAGCCAATGAATGACTTAAACTTTCATTTGCTAGGGGTTTAAGACATTATGTAAATTATAATAAACAAAAAAATATATAAATTGATCTGGTTTGAATCCCATTTTCAATATTAAAAACATATTTATTTTACATTCTGATAACCTATGGGTACAAAGATTTCTAAGAAGTTGAAGCTAAAAAACTTGGATGGGAGTATGTGACGCCCTCTTGGATTTAATGAATAAATGTTCGCACATACACACACCCTCCAAATTCTCTGTTTCATACATTGCTTTCACAGAGGAGAAGGCACTCACTAAGCAACAAATCCAATGTCAACATTTAACAAGACATGACTAAATGAGTTAGCAAAGCAGAACTTGAGGTTTGTGTTAGAAATGTGTTCAAAGCTTTCCACTAGAGATCCACTACTGCCTGTGTGTTTCATGACAGGAAGCTCAGTTTCAGCAGTAATATGGAAGTGATTTATGCCACAGTGTTAGCAGGATCAAGATGTGTTGTCCTAATAAAACTGGATGATTGGATGTGCTGAAATGCATACACACAGTGACTCACAACAGACATACAGACATACATTTATCCAGAATCCATACTGTATAACCTCTACCTTGTGAGGCTTTTCTTTTTGTTTTTTTAGATTTGATGACAGATAAAACAAAAGACAAGAATTATACTATATTATCAAAGACCTTTATGTTTTTAAAAAGTCAAGAGTAGTATATCTGATTAGTTTTATAAATATATAACTACAGTTATTATTTTTGACTTCTTGGTATTATATAACTAATTATTATATCCAGAGATGTATGTAGAAACTAATAAAGTGTCTTTATGTAAAAACGACAGCTCTGCTGAAAGTGTGTCTTTGTGCATTTTTTGGCTACACACACAGAAATATATGGGTCCTTAACAAATAAGGATTGGAAAGATGAGCAATTGATAAAATACCTTAAAAATAGTTTTAAAAGCATTTTGCATTTTTGTTGTTTTTATGTAATTTGAAATGACATTTGCACCATTTTGAAAAAAACCCAAACGTAAGACTGAATGCTCCTGAAAATGTCAAATGGTGTAACCACAAAAGAATGATATTTTATCCACCTACAGTGTATTTAAGTGGACAAAGAATAACTTAGATGAATGGTTCCTGGTTGACACAATTCCCCAGATTAAATGTAATATTTTAAATGTAGTATTTTATTTAATATTAAAAGTTAGAATGTATGATCATGCTAAACTAGTTGATATGGTGTTTTATTGAGAATTTACTGTTTTTAAGCAAGTTGAATTATTTGGTATAAAGTTTTTATGGTTACACCACTTAGACATTTTTGCCATAATCCTCTAATATATTCTCTCAAAGTGGATTAAAAACAGGAATTTGATGCTGGGTCCACAAACAAAGAATGTGTGCAAGTTATTCATACGTTTATTTTCTAATTTTAACCCCTTTAAATTTGGCTGAAACACATGGACACAAAAAAACATCAGTGATCCATACACTGTGTACTGTATGGTGATGTGGGAAATCATTCTATAAAGAATAATGCAACGTTTTAGGAACTCTGCTTATTTGGTTTCTGTTCAGTATCTAAACTGTGACATGATAAAATTATTGGAATTGTCATAAAACATTATAAAAGAGTCATTTGTAAGTATCTAGGCCCAGTGTATGTTTTTAGAGAAGCTTTTCATTTATCAGTAGAGTTAAACAGAGAAAGCACAGAATTTAAAAGGGGGATCATTAGCGTAAAGTTTCAGCCATTTGTACTTTTAGTTAAATGACGCTAACAACAATGTCTCCAGAATCAATTCTGGTATCAACACCATGGCCTCAGTGGCATGTAGCATGGCAGCTCTTTATCAACATCTGATCAATTCAAGACCCAACGGCTGCCATTTACTAGTGCTAGTTTATGATGATGACTCTCGCTGCTACAGTACGTAGCAATGTAGGAGTTAGCTTTTAGAGTGCTCACTGCTGTCCCATTAATAACATCACTTACAGTGTGTGTGTGTATACGGTAAGCAGATCAGATATTCTTTATTTATTCATTCAATTACAGCAGTTGTATACGTGTATTTATTTGTGTGTGTGTGTGTGTGTGTGTGTGTGTGTGTGTGTGTTTTCTCTCAGTACAGTGAACAGATTGATTTCTGGCTGGACGGCTGCCAGAGGAAATGGTCCCCTATTATTTATTAGCTGCGATGGCGAAGAATCAAACAAATTTGAATATGAGCCACCCACACAGTGCTCAGCCACACACACACACACACACACACACACACACACACACACACACACACACACACACACACACAGGCAGCATAATGTAACAATCCTGCTCTCTTATTTTCCTACCTATTCTTTCTCTGTCTCTCTCTCACACACAGTAGACGCAGTGATGTGCTTATTAAGGTGTGTCACTATTAGCAGCACAGAATGTACAAACTCTCACTTTCTGTCTTTCACACATACACACACACACACACACACACACACACACACACACACACACACACACACACACACACAGTGTACCAGTCTGTCCCAGTTCCGTCGTGACTTTTGTGTGCGTGTGTGTGTGTGTGTGTGTGTGTGTGCGCGCGAGTGTGACCCGAGTGTCACCCTGTCTGCTAATCTGTCTGTCTCCATCCTCGTCTCACAACACCCACACATCTCATCAGTCCTTATTGGCCGTAATTTAAAAAGCCTTCCAGTGTTATCTTAGTCACTGAGTGAGTTGAGAGGAAGGGTAGGAGAGTGTGGCTCGGTTCAAACTGGGACATGAAACCTGCAAACCAAAAGTTGAAGCTTTTAGAAATCCTTATAAAGTTGGAAGGAGTGATGGACTGATGGTGAAACCGCCTACAGTCTTAAAACACAAATAACTTCTGCTGTCTTAATAAAATAATCGATGATCACTAGAAAACAACATATTATTAAATATGGACTTCTAAAATTAAAAGAGGCTGCTGACTAATGGGGACTTGAGAACTTTCATATCAAATTATGGATGATTTACAGATGTCAGTGTTAATTATCCATGAAAAGAAATGTTCAGGAACACCAGTGATGTTATCTGCTGTGTGATGGAGAACATAAATCATCTTGGCAGTTGTGTCATTTCTGTCAGTTCTGTTCTATACAGAGTAACACACTTACCATAACACAATGTCTAAAATGAATAGTTTGTTTTAGAAGTGGGATAATAAGGCTTTTGTGGGGTATTTTATTTTGACAGCACCATGGCAACCCCTCTCTGATCCAGAGGGATGTTAAGGCTGTAAATGCTGTGAACCATAACTAAGTTATTCTTAGATACATGTCATTCAAATTCAACAGTGTGGTCAAGAATTGCAGCTATTCCATTTTTCATATTGGAAGATTCTGGTGATCATGGTGTATGGCCAGTGTTCAGAAGCACAGCAGGAAGTAGTGTGCTCTCTGAGGCTGAAAGTAAATGTGTGGAGGTCAGAGTGGTGGGTGGCAAATGTTTTTTCCCCTAAATATTAATTCTTACATAATGTCCATATTCTACACCCTTACAGTATGTTCTCATCATAAAAAGTATCTATAACAAATGTTGAACCACAGATCTGTTTAGAAAAGCATCAATAGTCCATCAGACTGATCAACTAATGTGTGGTTGTCAAATGTCAAAATGGGTCAAATTTGACCCAAACAGTATGTAAGGGTTAAACTTAATGTACCATAGTTGCCATGTGCAAATACTGCAGAAATGAATAACTGCAAATATGTTACAAAATGTTGTCAGCAAAGCTCTGTCTAGAGATATGGTTGTATATCTCTAGACAGAGCTATAGCAATAATCACAAACACAATATGAAATGTTACATGTTACACATGATTTTCTTACCAGTCAGAAGTCTGTTTCTATTTGTATGTATTTCATTTATTGTTCTGCTTTTAAATCTTACTAACCTGAATCTTGCCTGCATCAGAGCACTCATCTTACACTCACCACTTCACCAGAAAATGGGCAACACAATAAACCATACATTCTATTAGACGCATGGGTGCTTTACTCAGTGAAGCAGACAGAACAAATCAAACAGAAGAACAGAGGTAGACAGAGATAATATACTGGTTGAACCTGTGGCTATAATGTTAATATGACACTTACAATGAACAACATATATGATATCACAATGAAATTCCATATTTCAAAGGGTTTCAATGGAGTTATATAAACCCAAAAGGCAAAGGCCTGTACAAGTATGATTTTCTGTAAAATATGGCATGCCAACTGTCCAACTTAGATTTGTGTCAAGTTTACAGGCCAAGTATGTAAGCTAGTGATTTGCTTGGCCCTCCTACTGCAAGCCCTGAGGCCGAAGGCCTATTTTGGGTTTTGGCATGCAGATCTGGAGAAGTGGGCAGTTTGATGTCATTTAAACTGCTCTCTTTCTTTCTCTCTCTCGTTTCTGAATGGGCAGTCACAAGTGAGCAATGGGCAGTGAGGCAGATAGTCAAGCTAAATGTAGGCATATATCCTGTTCACATTAGACTGGCACGCACACACGCACACAAACACACACACACACAGCCCTCTCTGCCTCATTGACCCTGCTTGTTCTTACATAATTGTCTGCTGAGCCGTGAACAACTACTGGCTAACATGACCCCGTCACGATGGAAACAGACCTAAACTCTCCTTCCTGAGCCATTATGTGATTATCAGTGTTTCCACTGCTATAGTCTCAGTTACTGAGCTCCACTAATCCTGCATTGTGAAAAACTCATTTTCCCATCTGCCACTGCTCTCTACCATTCAAATAATTTGTCCAAAAGATAACAGTCATGACTCAGAGACAAAAGCCACCGATTCTATAACATTTTATATCCCGAATGTCAAACGACGGGATGCCAAATAGTGACATCACCTTGCATTAACACCATATGAGATATGCCGTGCTTGTGTCCCCAGCCGTGTCTTCAGAGGGAGCAGCAAGTTATGATGCAGGACAGCTTCTCAGCTTAGGGGAGTGTGCATTTGGGTGTGTTTTATCTGTGTTTGCGTGTGTGTGAGTGTGAGTGGGTGGTTGCGTAGGCGTGTGAGAGACAGCATCTTGTCAGTTTGCATCAGAAACGTACACTGACAAGCTACAGTCTCTGCTCCCACCACACTAACACTCCTAAAGAAATTTGTTTCTAAGAAGATTAATTGGTCATTTTAAAGAGAAACATAACATAAGAAGTATACCTGTATGAAGTGAGTACTGCATTCGTACTAATATTTAAAATACTAATTTAAAATATTTCAATAGCTGCCAGGGTGTAAATGGTTACATAACCCACAGTTATTTGGGCAGATGCTGAGATTCATGGTTTTCTGAACTCATCTTGTCGTGGAAATTGCCTGCAAACCCCAACACTCATGAAATAATACACAAAACACTGATGGAGCTGATTAATATATTGTGACAATATATGGAGGCATTACCTTCCAACACTGAGGTCAGGACAAAGTGTCTCATAAGAGTCTACATACATGCCAACATTGTGGTTAATAAATATGGGAGGTTTTTCATGTTTTAGATAAAACTGCTGTGAGTAAAAAGCCAAAAAGTACTTTCAAACCACATGTTCAACGAGCATAATTATGTACATTGATATTTTCAACTGTTTTTCCTGCTGTGTCCCATCCATCGCTCGTATGTTCTACACAACCACAGCATGCTGGTTAGGCTAATAATATGAAAGCTGACTCTAAGTACCCTAACTACTCAACTGGGTTTGCTAAGTAGCTTACAATTTGGCTAATTCTTATAAATGTAGCTGCTGGCTCCTCCTCTCTTCTCCATCATTTATGTCAAGGGGGCCGAAGGGGACAGATGGGTAGAAATTGAAAATAGATTGTGTTTTATAGATGATTTGGCAACTTGGGTAACATCAGACGTGTATGACCATTATTCATAAAAATGGTTGAGGGCCATGCAAATTAAGGGAGTTTCCCTGGAGGAACAACAAAGTGGAACCACAGTGGGAGAGGGGGTGAAAGTAGGGAAGAAACCTGGCAGGAATCAGGGTTAGGGTTAGGGTTAGGGTTGGGTTAGGGTTAGGGTTAGACTAAAATTCAGTGTTGAAAATGTTCATTTGGTTTGGTTTGGCCATTTATCAAAAGAGGTGAGGTTCTTGAGATCATTCATGCTTCACCATCAATGACTTACTCATCAGCTGCTTGCCTGCTGATGGCTTCATACCAGTGTACAGTACATGGCAGTCTTCTCACCATTAGTCTACCAAAATCCTTAACACTGTTCCATTGTAACACTGTTCTCTGCTGCTCCACTTGAACCTCCTCCATAACGTTGAAGCTTTTGGAGTGGCCGACTATCCATGTACTGCAAAAATAGATGTTCTTGAAATAATTGCAGAACATCAATTACTGCTCATCTTCCTTGATAAAGTCTATTAAAAACTGTGACATGATGTAACTGGTGTGTAGTGGTCTGAAGTGGGGCTGTATTCCCTGTTAATCAGCATAAATCTGCAAAGGTCATCACTAAATATCTCTATTAAAATGACTTCCTAATTCTCCAAAAATGTCATTATGTAGATGTGTGCTTCAATCAATCACTGTGTTTGCACTCATAATGAGGCATGTACTTTTTGAAGCTATTCACTCAGATGAACTTTACTTACCCTGTTTTAAGTCTCTGTGACTTTACAGCCAAGCGTGTAGATGCTGGTTCCTTCCAGCTGTATGGAGATCAGAGCATTCATACTGCAGACTGAATGAAAGCGGCTCTGAGCGACGTCGTCTGTGTAATTCGCTCAACAGCAGCCCATTGAATCAATGCTACCAACTGATAGTGCCTGCAGACTGTTGAATGTGCTGTGAACCTTTAAGCTGTCTTTGATTGACTACACAGTGACACTGCCACTATGGGATTATTCAAGGCTGTGGATTTATTACTCAATGAGATTAGAAAAATCATCCAAAAATTACAACCTCAGCTGTATACAAAAGTGAGTGCAAACCAAAAACCCCAAAAATAGCAAGACTGATAACTGAAAACAGGATATCAGATGTGAATCAGATGCCACTTCAACAATCATCTTAGAGTCAATGGCATTCTGAGAGCAAGCTTTCCTTTTGCAGGGATCAAGGCTAGAAGATAAGACCAACCACTGGTCTGATACGGATACATTTTTAAATAGATTATAAATGTATAGATTTATA
This sequence comes from Scomber japonicus, assembly GCF_027409825.1. Classification (NCBI taxonomy): domain Eukaryota; kingdom Metazoa; phylum Chordata; class Actinopteri; order Scombriformes; family Scombridae; genus Scomber; species Scomber japonicus. Next base: position 29,465,115 of record NC_070591.1, on the reverse strand, counting down.
CCACTTTTACATACACACTGTGATGGTGCACAATTTAAACATCCTCCAATTCTTCACCAAACTATCGTTCAGGGTACCAATATGTGTTCAACATTTATTTCACTTCACTATAATTACAACACAAGATCAGCCAATCATCTCCACTCCACCTTCCACAGGACAACGTTTTCTAAATGTTCAACCCAGGCCTGCCGCTCCCCATACGCAGAGTACGCAGAACGCGTAGGGCCTCAAGTACCTGGCGGGGGCCCCCAAAATTAAGGTTGCTAAAAAAATGTCATGATAGTTATTATATTATTACATTAAAGAAATGATATAAATGAGTTATGAACAGGCCCACCGTTGTTTTTCTTAATTGTGTGCCCTATTACTCAAAACACATGAATGACCTCGTTGGCTGCGTGCCGTGTAAAGGAGGGATGATTCTTGAACACTTAAACCAAAGTCCTTCTAAGGCAAGTCATCTCACTCGGCGGCAAAATTGGCCACGCCTCCGGGCAGCTATTTGGCCATAGGAAGACCAACCGGCTATCTAAATGAATAGGGAGAGAGCTGTATCTCCATTTTCCGAGGTCTAAGGGACATAAAAAACATATGTGTTGAAATCACGATGAAAATCAAACTATAATCGCTGAAAGGGTTTGATGGTTTGGTATCAAATTAACGTTTTAAAAGCCTTTTTCCTTACAGGCATCTTGGACTGCGCATGCGCAATACTTCACGACAGTCTTCATTTACGGCAGGCACTGACAGCAAGACGTCATCTTACGCTCACAGCAGAGACAGGAGTTTGCTCACAGTCAACTTTCCCAGATCATGCCACAATTTTGGATAAAGCATTACAAAATATATGTACACAAAGTAGTATAAACTGCTGATCATGTGTTTTAAAATGTCGCTGTTGAAAATGACTTCCAAGTGTCGCAAAAACGTGACCGCGTAGGACCAGCGAGATGATTGGAGCAACGGCACCAGAAGAGGCGGGACATGTGCAAACACCGGCCATCTTGGCGTTACGTAGTTTCCCTATGCATTTCAATGGGAGTGATATGTCTCCCCTTATTATAATGTCTCTGCTTAAACACCTTGTAACCATGGAAACTGGTCCTTAACTTTACAGTTTAGCTTAAGCACATGTGCGTCTTCACCTTCTCCTGTTTACTTCTCACTCTCTGCCACAGCAGCAAAAACACAGAATGTCAAAATAAAGCAGTATTTTCAAAGTAAAAGTTGACAGCCCTCTTAAGCAACACAGACACACAAAGACACCTGAAACATGTACAAAATGACAATAATAGTATAAACAGTGATAAATTATAACTATCAGCTACATATTATATTGTAATGCTGCTGTTAAGAAAGTTTTTGACATTTTGTTTGATATATTTTGCTTAATACATACATTTTCATAATTATATGTATATTTCATGTCAATTTTAAAATAAATTGAGGGGGGGGGCTCCCTGACCATTTATGCTTAGGGCCCCCAAAAGCTTAGCAGCGGCCCTGGATTCACAGCTCCTCTCAGTTGGAACTGTTCACCAGATCCTATTATAAATCCCACCAGTCTAAAATCATTAAAGACATTAACCACACACAAAAGTAATGAAACATCATAACCACTCTCATTATCATATTTCATGTATCGGTCAATTGTCACCTTTCTTACTACACTTGTAACACCTTAGTTTTTTATGTTTTTGTTTAGTTTTTGGATGTATCTGTATTTCTTTACTCTTAAGTTTTTATATTGTATGTCTCACCAGAGGAGGGCCAGCCAATGAGATCTTAGAGGTTTTATTGGCTCCTCCTGCACATTTCTTTGTTCTTTTTTCCCAATGTCAAAAAATTCTGCATGTTTTTTTCTTGTATTGCTTATTTTTTCTTTACTGTCTTTTCTTTACTCTAGATGAATAACAGCAAGTTGCATTCATAATCCTCCAGAGTGTATACCAGCTGATTATACAGACTGCACTGAAATACCTCATTAATCCCAATAAAACAGAAAGCATGCAGGCCCCTAAGTGTTAAACTAATGGAGCATTAATGGGATTACTAATTGTAATATAATCAAGACATTTTCAACTGTAATCCCTCATTACTTAAAAAATGTAAATAATGTAAATTATGTATTATTAACAAACCACTTAAGAAGCAGGGTGCACGTTATACTTTTAATGCCAAGAAATTGAACTGGTTCCAGTGTTCCAGTGTGTTATGACTGGAGTTTTATAGCTACTTTATTATTATGAACTAGTAAATAATACACCAGACAAGAAAGGATTACCAGTGGGCCAATGAGGCCAGTAGCTGCAGGTAAATATCCGCCAACCTCTTGCAATGCAACATTTGTGGCATTGTAACACTTGAATCAGAGTAGATAAATGATAGAATAATATGAAAAGAGTAAGAAGTATAGCATCATGATCTGTGGTGCATGGTTTAGTTTTTAATGATGCAGCCTCAACTGATTCAAGTTCAGATGATTATACATTCACCTGATCTTCTTAAAGCAGCTTAAATTATTCCTACAGAAAGAAAACAAGGCTGTTTGTGTTATTGATCTTGAGAGTTCCTGCTTAAACTTGGGTAAAAAGTAGTTTGACAAAAATAATCTTGACTCAAAGCCTATTTATGAGCTTTTTCTGTGACTTTCAATTGTATTTATGGCGTTCCTCATTAGCAGATGAAGTCTGGAATAACAGATTGTTACTCAAGTATTGAGACCTGAAAGATACCTTTTTTAAATAGGTGACTGGAGTTATGTAATGACTTTCATCTAGTGTCATTATCAGGTCTGAAATGACAAAATACCTGCCAAACTACCGACATTCCCCTCAGCTGTAATAGCAAATGCTAATCAGCAGCAATGTTTACACCGTAATTGAATACCACAGGCATAAACATTATACCTGCTAGACATCATCATATTAGCATTGTCGTTCAGAGCATTTTAACATGCTGATGTTTTGACAAACTGCTCTGTGCTCTGAGTATAACCTCCCAGAGCTGCTAGCATGGCTGTAGACTCTTAATCTTGTTAATATGTTTGCTTAAATCATTAATTAATACTTGATGGGTATAAAAGAGACCTTCACAGACAATATCCACAGGGATCTGCTCACCCTCTAATCCACTAGTTCTTAAAGTGTTTTCACATTAAGGACCCCCAAACTGACAAAAATTAGACCACGGACCCTCGTTTAATAAGATTTTGTCCCAGGGTCCCCCATCTGATTAGATTTTTTCTTTTAGATGTTTTATTACAGGATGTGTATGAAACCCATGAAAGTAGTCCTACATTCTGTCATTGTGTTACTAATGGATGGAATGGGAATTATAGTGACAATTAATGATTCCCCTTTTTTGCTAGGGACCCCCTGGAATCCCCCTCAAGCACCCCACTTTCAGAACTCCTACTTTATAATCCATCCATGCCTGCGGAACAGTAAAAACAGACGTACAACACTCACACACATGTAGCAAGGCACTTCAGCCTCTTACATCATTAGCTCTCCATTGAGAGATTATTCCTGGTGAAGGCTAATCTTCATTCTAGTAGCTAGGAGCTATTATCAGCCCCCCCCCCCCCCCGCCCCCCCCCGAGACACACATGCAGCATATCTACATGCACAAGAATTTCTCTCTCTCTTGACTAATAACCATATGAATGACCTCACTTTCAACTCCACTTTTTTTTTCCAGGAAGGGTGAACTCTGCATGTCTTCAGGAGGAGGACACGTCATTTTATCCCATCTTTTCTTCAATCTTTAAAAGAGTTGAATCTAAATTCAAAAGTCGACTATGACTTGTTCAGCTATTCATGTCAGTCTGTGGTGTGAATTGTTAATGCTCACATGCGTTTTATCTTGTCACTTGTCAATAACGTCGCAGCTTCTTTAATGAGTTCAGAAAATCTATTTTAACACAGCATGTTGTCTCACAGTCTAATGCATTGTACATTCTACCTTTTGAAGCCAATATCTGTGTCGTGGAGCAAAGCAGAATGAACAAGACGAAACTAACAAACGAGCTGATCTGACCTGCTTCATGACCCTGAACTTATCCTTATCCTGACTGCAGGTTTCTGCACTGAAAGAAGATTGTCAAGCTACATTTTTAGATGTATAAAGTTTATTAAGAATGATACTTTGAACTCTTACACAATTAAAGACTGTGTATTAACTGACAATGGTTTATATGCATATACTGGTTTGTTGCTGTCTAATAAATCTATATCCAAAATATTCCTGTATATTTACTTTACTTACTTTAAATTATTTCAGGCCATAGTGTTTTCAAAGCTAATCTATTTTTTATGTACTGTAAAAAACGGTGTATAAGACTCCCCTTTTAACACATTTTTTTTGCGTGTGTCCTTACCAGACAATTAACCATTAACCATTAACCCGACGCACTGTTTCAGGTGTAATATGTGTGTTTTGGAATAACAAACTTATTTGTTTGAATGAATAGCTACTGGTACAATCAAATAAACCAGTATTTAACAGAAAAGCATTTCTCCCAGCATGAGACCCTCCCAAGATATTAAGTCTTATTAACCAATGCGACTTATCTACCTGTTTTTATGGTTGTTTAGTTTCAGAGGTCTTCAATAAACAGAGTGGTGTAAATGCATTAGGGACATTAGCATGAGAAAAAAGAGGATTTATAGATTTATGTGCAATTATTATTACAAATTATTATATATTCAGCATTGTTTCAGGGGAGAGGTTTCAGGATCTAATAATGGAACTGGAGCCATGATATACAATTCAAAGTCACTTTGAATTGTTCAAACTTGATTTTTGAAAAAAAAGTAATTGCCCTAAAACACAAAAAAGCATGATATATTAAAATCATGCTTAAGCAATCAAACTTCTGCTAAATTGCTAAATTCTACTTCTGGTCATCAGATATTGCACAGTGACTTCCCACTACTTCTTATACTTAAGAGGGGTTAAATGCAGAGATGAAATTTCACTGTATATCTGTATGTGGGAAACAGTACAGTACCTTTAAAGTTAATATTGCCAACAATTTCTTGGCTGAATATTGCCAAGGAGTACATAGGCTTCTGATTACAAACCGCTGTCATGATGATAAATGTGATGTTATTCCATTGTATGTGTGTTAAATGACATGAAATACAATTATGATTTTGGACATTTTTGGCATGCTTTTATAGATGTTAGATAAATCATATGTGGTCTCATGCTAATGATATTAATTATTATAATGATGCAGCAAAGCAGAATTAAGTACAATAATGACTATGTGTCAGTTTTAACATCCCCAGAAAATGCTCAGTGTTTGAACACAGGACAGTAATGGATGATAGAAAACTGGAGGATCCATTTTGCAAAAAACACACATTGAAGCCAATCTGATCTACTGTAGTTGTACAAAGACTTTACTAAATATCTATGATTTTTTTAAAGAGTATCAGTGTATGTTTTAATGTATTTCTGCCTTTGGGTTAGGGTTAGGGTGCCTTTGAAAAATGCTATGCGAAGAATTATTGATTGGGTTTTACACACTTTGCTCTTCAAGAAAAAGAAGTTAGAAATTAAACAAATGTAATGGAGACAAATACGATGTTGAATGTCATAATTGTTTTAATTGGTAAGAATATTACTATTAACTATCAGCATTAATGATAAGTATATGTCAGTCTGCTATCTGAGGCTCATACAACATAAAACCACCACTGTCCCACTCATTGAGTTTTCAGATGTGGCTCATAGGATCAGATGAGCACCATATTGTTCTGTAGTGAGGCAGTTACAGATTAAATGAAGAGCCCAGTGGCTGACGCAGGGTTACATCAGATTACATACAGTATGTGTGGAGGATCATGTCACATCATTGAGATCACAGAGAGGGTGAAACACATTGACCCCAATACTTAATCCTTCTGAACGGAGCCTGCTATGATGCAACACATACACACACACACTCAGAGAGCACCAACAAGACACGGACTGTAAACTAGTAACATCAACTCTTCAGATTGCTGTAAAACACGTAGAAAAAAAGATAATAGCAATAATAATAGCAATCAATCAATCAAGCAAACTTCATTTATACTGCAGCTTTCATACAGGTTAATGTAGTTCAAAATGCTTCATAGTTGATTGACAAGCTGATAATAAGACAGAACAAGTGACAATATAAAAGGAATAACAATGATGAAGGAACAAAAACAAAGAACAAATTACAAAAAAGAAAAAAGAAAAAACTGAGACCAATGCCGTCAAAGAGAAAATAAGAAGATAAAGATGGTATGCATATCAATGGATACTGATGAAAAACACATGAAACAAGGAGTCAATTTCAAGGTTGAACTGAAATATAAAGTCTCCTCACTTTTTTCCATGAAAATAAATAAAGAATAATGATTCAGCTACTGCACATATATTTCCATTTTTCAAAAAGAAGGTACAACTGTTGTGGAAACTTGATTTAAACGTTGAACATTTCCTATGTGTTGCTCTAGGAAACACACTGTCAACATCTATGGTTGTCCATATCATAGTGTAGCCACCTTGATAACATTCAACATTAGAATGGGACAGTTGTGCTATTGTGTTTGTATTTCACTCAGAGTTTAAGCTAGCAAGCTAGACTAAGTAGCTTCCTTTTTTATTAGTGGAAAAGGCAAGCCACTGATTCCAACATTTTCTTCTTGTTCTAACATTTCAAAATGTTTCAACTTTTTTTCCATGTGTTTCAAGCACCCTGCAGCATTCAAGCTAAATTACAGACAGAAGGCTTACTAGTGTTAGCTGTTTCTCTTTCAGTTGTGGTGACAGCAAATGATCAGACTGGCTGATGAAGATAAACTTTATTGATCCGACAATGGGGAAAATTCACCATTACAGCAGCTCAAAAAGCCTTTTTTTAACAAAAATTCATGCCACCAATCTATTACTGCAGCAAAAAAAAAAAAAAAAATCACATTTTCTTCATGGTATTTACCAGCTCAGTACTCATGAGTCATGACAAACTATACATCAAGGGTAGAGATATACTGATTTCTTAGCTACATTTAATTTTAATCTCAATGTTAGTTTGACTTCAACAGTATTAAGTATCATCAGGACAGGTGTTATACACTCCAGTCAATGTTGAAAAAGAGAAAATCAGATTTCAGATGCAGTTACCTTTATCTCAGTTAAACATTCAGTGAAAGAATGGTTATACTCGTAACATATTAATCAAATTCACATTAAGCATTCCTCACCATAACTGACATAATATGGATATAAGTATGAAAAATGATATTCAGTTTTCATTTTAATAGTTATGGATGCTGTAGGACATACATACTATACATCATACAAGTATTACATATGTTTAAAATAAATGATTTGTGAAAGCATTTGGGTTTCTGCAGGTAATGCACATGTACATTACCTGTACATGTGCAGGTAATGTACACACAATCAGAGCAGAATATAGCATGGCATTATATATTACACACACACACACACACACACACACACAGATTACTGTGTGTAGTTGTGTTTGTGTGAGCTAAAGAAAAACGAGAGAATGAAAAAGTGTCTCAGTAGCTTTATTGCTTTCTCATCCTTCAGTGTCAGCTGGGGCACCGCTGTTTTGCAATTCTCCAGTCTGGATCCCTCAGCAGCACACTTAAGTCTGTGTCTGTGTGTGTGTGTGTGTGTGTGTGTGTGTGTGTGTGTGTGTGTGTGTGTGTGTGTGTGTGTGTGTGTGTGTGTGTGTGTGAGGATATATGAGAAGGATGGTGTTTAAGAAATCAGATCACAATCTGTAATTCCACTCTGCAGCGTTGAGAGACTGAGGAAGGAAGAAAGATCATGATGGAAAGAAAGGGAAGAAAGTTCCCTGTTGTTCTTAAGAAAGATGTAGAGAAAGTATAACTGCAGAGGTCATGAAACTGATTTCATATCATGCTGCAAAGTCAGCCAGAGGAAAGAGACGCAAACTGGTGGTAAACTGATCACCGGACACATGAACTATCATGTTAAAGCGACTTTGCAAACCAGACACCCAAACCTTGTTTTATCAAAACCCTCTCTCACAACAGAACCCTTAGCAGGGATGTCCAAACTATTCTATAAAGGACCATGTGGCTGCAGGTTTTCATTCCAACCAAGCAGGAGCACACCAGCCCAATCTCAGTCTTCAGACAGTCGGTTGGTCGAATTGTGTGCTCTTGATTGGTTGGAACAAAAACCTGCAGGCACATGGCCCTTTATGGAATAGTTTGGACATGACTGCTATAGAGGGTCCTGCTGTACCTCCAATTCAACAGAATGAACATTTGTCATTGTCACTGCTTGTTTTACAATTAGCACTTACTGTCTCCTGGAAATTAAGTTTGCAAAACTGCAGCAGGACATACATTTGGAAGGAAATGTAAATGTATTTAACACATTTGGCAAGTTACAAAAATGCTGACACCAAACAGAATGTGCCCACTTGTAGCAACAGTATTATAGTATAACTTTTTTATGGTTGTGTGTTTTATGGTTGAGCTGTAATGTTGGGGAGAGATTGGAGTGCTCTGGTAGCTAAGTAGTTACAGTGTATGCAACATACCAGCAACATCCCTGGTTCGAGTCCAGCATTAGACCTTTGTTGCATGTCATGCCCATTTCTATCTTCCCTCTCCTGTCAGCTTCTTAGCCACTAACTTTCCTACAAAGGCAAAAAATCCCCCAAAATTAATAATAATGGTTTTAGTTTGGTGCAGTGACTTGAAGCTTGATATATGATTCATTTATAGACAATGAACAAAAACCAACACCTTAAATTCATCCACTAACCTTAAGTTCTTTTGTAGTCTAGCTCTCAGGCTGTGAAACCCTTCTAGAGGTTCTGTAGTTGGTTTGCTTTCATCCAAAGTAGTGGATGAAATGGTAAACGTGTTGCATTTTTCCCATCATTTGGTTTCTTCACAAACCCAAACTGTTTTAAACAAACTGAAATGTATTCATGAAGGCCTCATGAGAACGTTCTCTCTCATTGGTTTGATGTGTCTGGGGCTCAAGTGAGAACACATTGAAAACAGGAGGATGTACTTTGTTCATCTAGACTTCAATTCATTCTCTGGCTGCTATTCGATCATCAGCATCTTAGCATTCTTGATCTTGTAGTCGGGTCGGATGGAGTTCCCACCATAAATTAATCACTCCAGAATGGGCTTGTGTCTGGACTTAGACTACTTAAGAGTCCCAAGTACAGTTGTTTTGATGGACACCCGAGTAGAATAATATGTTAAGATCACATCACACCATGAAGGAAAAAAGAACCAGGGAGTCAGAGAGTTCTTAGTTCCTGGGGCTCCTTCTTCCCTGTGACTATCTGTCACAGAAGGTCTATAAGAGGCTTGTTGTTACTGGTGGAGAAGATTAAGCCTCACATATCGATAACTTGGATTACAATAGAATGATATCCGACTTCTTCTCTCTCCCTTTCTCCAGTCTTGACTCCCTTTGTCTCTAAATGTTTGAGATAAAGATACAGAAACAGAATAAATGGTGCACTGTATTCCCTAATTTCTCTATTGTAAAAGTACTGTAATCACTCATACACCAAAATTAACACTGCTTACACATACTAATTAATGGCAAACTAAGTGTGTTCCCAGCTTGGCTATGCAAATGTGAATCGAGCCCATCATCTGAGCTACACTTTGTTTACTCAAAGCCAAGACGGATGAGCTGCTCCTCTGCCACTATTGGCAAAACAACAGCGGCCTGATTGCGAGCGCTGTTCATTTGCATTGGACACATGGTGGAAATGAGATTCCCATGGTGATGGATGGGATTGGGCTCCCTGCTATTTAAACAGACTGACTCATGAGGATGCGTTCACAGCTCCAGGCATTCCCAGTTTCTCCATCCACTCTTCCACCTCCCAATCCCATCTCCAGCTAATACACTTGGAATGGGAATTGTCGCTCTGGTGGATTAATGCTGCGATCCCCGCGTGGGTTCATGTCTCAAAGTAACTTCAGAACGCTGAAGATGGAAAGAGATGACTTTCACTGATCATCTCCTTTCTTAATGCAACGCCCATGCTTGTCTGGATCCATGTAGATGACTGCTCTCTCACATCAGCACAATGCCGTTGGCTGTTTGTTCATGTTTGTAACTCAAAGTGTGTCTATGACCTGAATATTTCCTTTTTCCTGAAAAACATCCACATGAAAAACTCAAATTCATGCCACAAAAATTTCTAAAAGAAAAAATCTTGAAAAAATCTTGATAATTTTCACAATGTTGTACATTTTCTGTATGTAAAAGGACATTCCAGTATCCAGGTAATTCCAGCAGGACGGAGCTTCATGGAAATGTGAAATTGCTTCAATACTGTTGGGTAGTTACATGTATGCAGCTTTTGGACACCAGTGGAAGTGCACTGCTGCTGATCGATACCACAGTCTGTGAAGAAAGAAGCTGGCTCATCTGGGTGTCTATATACAGTAGTGATAGTGATAGTCACTCTTCTGCTTTTGAGAAGTCAGAGTTTATTCTTATGGGAAAAGATGCTTGTCAGAGCCTTGTCACTTATTTTGTTTTTTAAGTATTTTTTTGAGCACTTTGACCTGTACCACAATAATGTCTGCCTCAATAAAACTACAGCTGAAATGAGAGTATTTTCTTCTGGTGTTCATCCCTTCAACTCTGACGGCTCACCAGAGATCACCCATACCTCTACACCCTATTATAACCATTCTGGGCCCAGATGTACACCCGCTATTAGTATGGTTGTATTCTCAGTTTTGCTCCTTTAGCACACATCAGGATCAGATGGCAATCAGAACAAGGAGGTGATTGGTCTTTTTGGCCATGGTAATAGTCTTGTTTTCTCCTTTTTGTTGAAGTCAGACAGGTAAATTATAGTAATTTTATTTTTTATGAAACTCATAGACATTCGAGTCAGATTTGTTTTGTTTGTTATGTTGGCCTTGCCCAGACTGAACTAATCCCCAACTCCATCTTGTTTTTCTGTCTTGGTAAATAAAGCCATTAGTTGTTAACTTCTCTTTGGCTGCTTGGGACTCGGAGAACATGTCCTGAGGCTTGTTTCACAAAAGTGATTGTGAATACTGCTTATACACATACACGAATGATCATTGTCACTTGCAAGTTGCAGATAAATTAGTGAGATCTAGACTCCTCTCACATCTATCTTATGTTGCAAGTCACAGTTTGTAGCACATTTCTACTTAGTCCTAGGTCACTAAGTAGATAGGCTACATCAGAGCACAATATCCATGGAAAACAAACAGATCAGTAGTCTTATAATTCATTATAGGCAAAAATTAATGCTTCAGTTGCTGTGAGTGCTGCTACTTTTCACCATAGCCATGCAGCTGTGCACCTTCCACATGAAAACAGACTGAGCTAAAAGCAGAGTTCATGTACCATGGATAATCATGATTTCTAAAGTGAGCCGCATGTGATATAAAAAAAGTGGATGTAAAACATGCAACGGCTGAAATCTGCTGATAAAACATTTGTTTTTTGCTGTTATCCAGTTTCACTGAATGTGTACAATGTTGTTCATATTTACACTGGGCTCTACAATATACTCATCATCATATTTATATGATTTAATCAAATGAATTAATTTGATTGTATTATTTACACTGAAGGCATCATTTTAATCCTGTGCTCACGTTCTTTTCATTCGGTCTTATTTTGTAAAGCTTCTTGTAATGTCTGTGTCAACATGGACGCTATAAACAAAATCACTGCCAATCATGCTGATGTTTGAGATATCAGTGCAGCTAATGTGACAAATTAATGATAAAACAAGAGACATGTCCACTCTAATGCCATCTACTAATGCCAGTACTTCTTTGCCATCATCTACACTTCAAATTTTCTATTTTCATTGACTGGTGTACTGACTTGATTGTCTGTTACATGTCACTAATTGAGACTCAGCAACACAGTTACTCTCCAGCAAAAGAAACATCCATCTATAGGATACAGAGCATCTTACTTTGTTTTGTTCAGCAAACCATGTCCAGCAGGTTTCTCCCTTGCAGACATTTAGACAAATGGTGCAGCTATCTCTTTTCTTGCCATTGAAATGGACCAATTACACCATTCACCCTTCAGAGTGACTTACTGCACTGTATGGAGTAACAGCAAAGGTTTTGGCAGTGAGAGAAAGAGAGTGTCTATACCTCAGTGATCCACTAAATGCTGATACCGTCATATTTTGTGCTGACCACAAATCTTCCAACCTGGAACACGTATTTGTTCTTTCTGGCTCTGTATTCTATCCTACCTGAGGCATCGATGTGTTTTCAACAAGGCATTACAAGACAAATAGTAGCATTAGCTATTGTCATTGTTATGGCCTGGTATTACTGTCAATAGGCCTGTAATGAGGGGATCCATTTCTTTCAAACTGTAATCAATAAATGTTGGTCTGAATAAGGCCAGTGTGGCTGCAGGCCAGATGAGATAAATACCTCTGTCTTAGTTGCAGACTCTAAGGAGCTTAGAATGAGTGCATGTGTAGACATTTTAGAGTTTTACTCCTTCAAGAACATTAGCTAAATGCCTGCATACAGCTACACCTGGTCTAAAAGACGAGGAGGTCAGTGTTGTAAATTCATTTTATACATCACATCTGTGCATTTGCTCACATAGCCATTAATCACCACTACATAAACAGTTTATATGCCCATAGCTCCATTGTTTTAGTCAACAAATAATAATGCACCACATATGGCATGCACAGAACATGAACACAAACACCCACACATTGGTCATGTTTGTTGGTGGTGAACTGCAGGCTGAGGGAGGGCAGTGGAGGATGAGGAGATGCTTCATTTGAGGCAGATAAACTTTTGTAATACGCATGGCTGCATTAGTTTAGATACACAGTGCCAGCCGCATGCTATTAAATACAGATACACACAGATCACTATAATTTTCATCTTTGCAAAGTCATAAATCAATACTCAGACACATTCGGTGGAAGTCTGAACCATTGTTTGGTCAGCCACTGGGTAGTAAATGGGTAGATTAGGAATGATAATTATACACAGCTGAGCTGAATGGAATCTAATTATTGTCATGCTTCTGCAACACTAGCATAATTCATATTTTGATCTTTGTCGATGTGACCACAGTGGTACAACACTTTTCTGTTGCAGCATATGTTCTTTACTTAACACTGTGTGTGGGCTGCTCCTGTTAACGTTCCACACCTCTGACTTGAGTGCTAACAAGCCCTCAACCTTTCAGCAGGGGACTCCACAATCAATGCAGCTAATCTCACCCAAATAAATTAGCAAACTAGGGATATGTGATTGGACTGCCTTGTGCAAATGTGTGGGATTCCTCTGAGGTTGTAATGGCATTAGTGTATATGTAAGACAATATATTCTCTCTGTGGGTGTGTGTGAGGCTGGCAGGCCATAAATAAATTCAAATGGAGTCAGATTATTCCCCTGCAGCATAAAACTGACAATACAGTCATTAAAATATATTTTGGTCACGTTTAATGCTGCAGAGGAGAGGGGAGTAATTGAGATGGGAACACAGCAAAGTGACACAGACAGTGCGAAGCATGACTCAGCAGTTTCCCTCCTCATTAGCAGTCTGATGTGCATGTGTGTGGCTGTTAAAATGTTTCGGATGCTTCCCCAAACCGGAACTCCCTCTCACCTTGGCCGCGTACATCCCCCGACAGAGAGAGGTACCTGAGGACATTCCTCAAGTAACTGACAGTCACATCCAGTGCTATCTTTAATGAGTCAGGTGATATCAGCAGAGTTCCAGTCTGCTATCCTGTGAATACTTATTCTGACACCTTGTTCCTCTGCTTTTCCTCCCACATGGCAGTCAGTAAAGAGAAAAGGCCAACAGTCTAATGTTCAGCTAGTATTTGTGGAAAGATGGAAACCTATTCTATGATAGAGATGGGACAGAATCATAAAGTACACTAAATATATGCTAATGTAGGTTTTATTTAAATGTGTAACATACCTGATACAAAACTGCAGCTACTTACCCAAAGCTTATGAAGTTGCAGTTATCAATTTGAGTTAAGAGAACTAAAGTTTTGTGTCTGAAGGGTTGACTACATACTATAGTCATGTGAGACACCGTGGTGTGGGCCTCCACAGATGGTCTTTTTGAAAGAACGGTCTCTCAAGTTTTTTTTCCATACTTTCTAGGCAAAGCTCATCTATTGCTACATGGTTCCCACATGTCCTGGAAATCCTGGAAAATTATTGACCAATTTCCCAGTCATGGAAAACACATGGAAAATGAGAAAGAGTGAAAAAAACTAGAGTTGTCCTGATAAATTATTTCTCCTCTCTCTGCTTCTCAATATCTTGATATGATTTTAAGGCTATATGGCCTACCCTTAGTGCACAGCCTTGCACCAAGGATAATGCATCTAGCATAAACCAGCCTTAACAGTCTGCAGCCATGCTAGTGTCTTTTGGCGCTTTTCCACTATACAGTTCTAGCACTACTTGACTCTACTTTTTTTTTTTTGCATTTCCACTAGGGATAGTACCTGGTACCTGGTACTTTTTTAGTACCTGCTCTGGTGAGTTTCCAAGCAAGCCGAGCCGATACTTCTTGTCTTGAGCTGCCCAACACAAGAATCAAACCCGGCATTTAACAACAGCGTTACAACCATTCGTCTCAATTTTCTTGCCTTGTGTGTGACAAAAGGCACAGACCAAGTAGCAAGTACACCATCACCTCCATTGTTTATGTGTTTCTGTCGCGTATAAAAAGAAGTCACAGTAGTTTTACGCAGCCATGCTATGACGACCCACATTGAGTAGGTACTACAGTAATGGAAAAGGTCGTTCCTGGTACTGTGTCAAGTCGAGCCGAGTAGTGCTATAACTGTATAGTGGAAAAGTGCCATTAGTGGGGGTTTCATATGATACAGTCCCAAATAGCACTAATAGGTACCAGTGACTGTACTCTGCTCTCTGAGCTCAGGGGGCAGTAATGTGGCCATTATGGCTTGGTTCATTAGAGTGACGCAAAGTTGACACTGCACTGTGTTTTTCAGTTTTACAAGAGAAAATATTTCAAGGATAAAGATTAAACTGTCAAATGTAAGTCTTCTTAATTTGCAAAATTAAATTAATGAGTAGCACACAGTGGCTTCCCTGTGCTTTTCCGTGCAAACCATCCATTAGACCAACCAGACAGTAAATTAAATGCAATATTTTTAGAACTAGCAACATTAACCACCAATGCCTCTTAACTGCTTGGTCAAATCCATATCAGTACCTCGCCCACTCACTCCCATTACTACCCAATGTTCTTGTCTCCAAGTATTACACTGTACTGTTCTGGATTTGTCAGTAAATATTGCAAAGATTTGTTTGTGCCAATAATACCACTGCAATGTGTCTCTGACAGCTGCATACAAAAAGCTGAGCTGTTTCTTCTTGTTACTGGTAAACTTACTGCTATGTGTAAAACAGGTTAAATGTCCCTTCATGTTGGATTACATCATCTGCCGGTGGTGAGAAAAAATCCACAGAATGAAGCCAGCATTCTGGAGGGACAAGAGCAAACCAGAATAGTCTTATTGAAAAACTAAGATGACTTTACCCTTGAGCGTCCTTAAGCATCAAACTAATTAACTGTCAGAATGTGACACTGACTGACACAACTTCAAAAGTTATTGCAAAATGACACTAATTATTTCATGTCTGAATGTAAAAGTCTCAGTGCTGAAATGATATTGACATATTGCCAAGAGGGTCATGGATCACCAATATTTTGTTCTCTTGAATTTCTGTTTAAGATGTATGTGATGACCTCATACCAGTCAGATAGCTTTGAGCTGAATGTCAAACTCAACATTAGAAGCCTGCAAATGAGACCAATCTAACACAATTGGATATTAAATCCCAGTGCTAATGTTAGCATAACTTAGCCATTACACTGTAATTTCCCATTTGGCCTATTGTGCTTCAGTTGTTGCAGCAGCCTACTGGGGTTCTTGTTGTTGAGGGTATTACACTAAAGATACAAATGTCTCCATTTAAATGTTCCTCTGTTAGAGCTGTGCTGTACCCGTGTCACTCTGATAGAAGTGTCGTGTTCACACATCAGAGATGAAAGGGTGAGGAGGGATAACTGAAGGTGAGATGTAGAAGAAAAGATGGGGAGATACCAACAAATGGTAGCAGTTTGTGTTATACTATCTGTATAGTATGAACATAAAGAACTTACTCAAACGCACTTAAGCAGGTGTTCAGACCAAAGATTGGACTGCTTTGAAAAACAGCGATTGGGGTTACATTGGTGGTGGTGCGAGTGCCAGTGAGACAAAAAGAGATGCAGGAAGTCCAGTTCTGAGTAGAGACAAAATATTGCAGTAAGATTAATTAATTGCAATAGAATTGCCATGAACACTGGATTAGCTATGAGGGAGTGGGCAAAGCAGATGTGAATGGAACGAAGTTGTATTCGCACTGTTGACCATTCGTAAATCATCTTGAAAGCACTGACCTTTGAGGGAATGAAGAGCCAGAGAGCAACATGGAACAAGCTATTGTCGCTTATTAGTAATATTAGTTACCATAAGTTAAATAAGACTAGTTCTGTCATGGTCTCATGTTTTTTGGACTTTCTGTGTTTGTTCTCTTGGTTTCCAATGTTGTATTCCTGTTGTTCGGTTATTTGGTTTTGGTCATTTATTTTTTGGTTGTGGAAGTGTTTTCTTGGTTTTGGTTTTCAGCCCATTTTCCTCCAGCTCTCCATGACAGCTCCACAAGAGTCACATTGATAGCAGATAACTATTAGACCTTATGGTACAAATCTGCCTTTGGAATAAACTGTGATTGTGCTTATGATTGTGTGGGATATTGTGGCAAGCTCTTCATTGCCAGATAACGTTATAATGATGATCCTGCATCTTTTGCCAACAGTCTCAATTAAATTAATGGAGGTTTTGTTGTTCAGGCCGTTCTCATTTTGGTCTAATCAACATTATAAGCCCCTATAAATTTCATTGTAATATTTCACTGAAATGTGTAGAAAGTTGGCTTTTGCTTCTTTACAGTACTTGAAGAGAAAGATAGACCGGCAAACAATGGAAACGTAGACTTATACTGACTGAACAGTGAATGTGGCAGTGCTGAGGTTAAGTAGGCAGGATTGATTGCAGGAGTGGATACAGCTGGTGGAATATTGCTCTACCTCCAGCACGCCTGTCTCAAACTTCACAATCCCACACAGGGAGAGGCAGAGACTCTAGTTGAGTGACAACCATTATGCAGTAGAAGTGGAGGGTGCAGCTGTAAAAAACAAATCAAATTGCCAAACCATAGTCAGGTTTTCCAACTTTGTTCAATGTTGATTTTGTTTCTGGAAGCACAGGATGCCAATACAGGCACCAAAAACAGTACTAGGAATACACAGGTAGAGCATGAACTAGAAGATATATGCCATTCAACCAGAGAGAGTGAAGTAGCCAGAGAGTAATTCAGAGAGAGATTACCACAGATTGGACCACTTTGGCCCTTCACAATATTTCAGTAATAGCTAGAGTGCAATGACAATGAAAACCACTTCAACAACATCGACAAAGAACATTGCAGCTAAAGTAAAGATGCGTGTGAAGTGCACTTCACAGGAGTTCTCCATTTAGCACCATAAAACTACAACTAGCCAGAAGACCAACAATGTAGTAGAGACACAACCGTTTAACAGACTGTGTGTGGATGGAGTCTAGCCAGCATATCAAAGGTGGTGTCTCGCCTCAGTAACAGCGAATACTGTTACTCTCATGAGTCTTTTTGTTGAAAAATGAGGTGATCTATGTCTAACATTGGTTGTCTGAATGTTTGCGTGTCTAAATAGCGTATCACAGACCCTTTTGTCAAAAGTAAGTTACAACAAAGTCATTTGTAGCTGTACTTCATAAGGGGTGGTGCCATTTTTCACGGCATATGAAACTATACCAGTTCATAGCTTGTCTATGCAACTCACTTTTCACAATTCTCTTATTCACTACTACAAAAAGACAATTTCTTTTTTATTGTAATTAAATTTGTATTGAATTTACAATAATAACAATAATTTCCATGGTTGCAGGGTTGGTGATGCAGGTATTGGTTCTGGCATAGACAGTATGAGACACAGTGTATGGAAATGAACAATAGTAAATAATCAAAAATACAAATAAATCTGACTCACATATATGGAAGTGAGAAATTCAGTTCAGAATAGAGGAAGCAGGTGTACTATTTTCAATCACTGGTGCTCTGAACCGAGTTTTCATCAGTCTTTGTAAAGGTCCAGAAGAGCTCCCAAGGGATCGTCCCATCGTCCTTTTTCCCTTTTGGTTTGTTGAGCATAGACTCATAAGATGCAGTCTCTCCACCATAGCATTTTTCCAGTCATTCAGGTGTATCTTTTACTTCTTTAAGCAACATACACCATTGAAAAACAGGCCCCACCCAACCTGTTTTAAATTTGGCTGCCTCACCCTCATTCATGTGGGTTTCTTGTATGAAACCTATATGTGCCTTGTTAGTTTTCAAAAATGACAACACCTTACGCCTTTTGGCTGGATTTCCACCTCCATTAATATTCCAAGATATATACTTGGTCAGAATTGTTCAGGTGTCCCACCATATCCATGTCTGTAACAACTGTTTAAATATATCTGATCATAACGTCTACACCATGCTGAATTACCAATCATTAAAACCATGTACCCTGCCAGAATATGAACATATAACCTAGAAACAAAAAGAGAATAATTAATAGTGGGATGTTGCGGTAGACATTGGAATTGTGCCATAAACATATACATTGTACTATATTACAGGCCCCTCTGTGTTGCTTGCTTCCCTTATGGTTACATACCTAAATTAGCTGAAGAATCAGCTGCTTCCTCAGATTTATCTCAATTTCCCTCATGTTAATTGTGTCAGACTTTGAGCTTCATTTAACATTAGTACTTTAACTGCTAACATAATAGTCATTACTGCAATAAGTGAGCAGAGAATGCTCCTAAATTTTGACAAGCTGAAAGCATACTAACATCATCATTAAAATCAAAGAACACTTGATCCTCACAGTGTATTTTTTAGTCTCATTTTCAGTGTCAGTGTCATTTAACAGTGTCTTTTAATAGTTTTTGTCTTTTAATAGTTTTCATCTTAGAGGCCCTGCATACACACACAGCTGTTTTCTTTTAATGTGGTTCTGCTAATAGAATCATAAAGGTGTAAAGTGTGTGTTAGTGGAGGATATGTCACTTATTCATAAACACACTAACACACACATGATTAGTGGGTGTACAGTGTGCAGGGGCCTGTATCACCTGACCATGACTAAATATTGGTGTAATTTACACCTTGATAGTCATTATATAAATATAAAAACAGGTGTGGACACTAGTTAATGTTTTTATAATCACTGATGTAGTATTTAGTATTTAAACCAATTGTTATCAATTGTTAGTACTAGTAGTTATAATTACTATATTTTGTAGATACTGCTCTCCATCAGTACTGTATGATCACCAATGACATGTCATCCTTGAGATAAACACATTTCCATGTTCTTTTATTCATACACTAACTACATTGAAACCTAAATTATCCAACTTTAAATATGAGAGAATAAGAGATAGTTTTGGTTTTAATAAGAGACAAGAACTGCTGCTGAATTGTATTAATTACTTGAGCTTCAGGATGATTTCTAAAGATGTGTCTATAATTCTCACAAATATCTGTGTGGGTGTAAAGATGAACTTTAGAAATACGATGAGGGCAAGAAAGAAAGAATCGTATAAGCTAATGCTAGAATAACTTTTCTTAAGCTGGATAGAACTGACTTGATAACATTGTAAAATGTGTGCACCCAAATTTAAATTAAGCTTACCAAACTGACACTGTCACTGTCAGAATTTGGTTAAGGACATCCTTAAACAGCCAAAAAACAGATCAGTCATTCTATCATCCTTATGTTCTTCACACCTTTCCAATTGCAACTGTGAAGCACTGGTTCAGCTTGAAGTGCCTTGAGGTGCTGTTCTTTATGAGGAAGTCTTGAATGATGTACTTTTCCAGCTGTTCCACATCCTTTTTTGTGCAGAGAAATTATTGATCTATAACTGTTTTCTCCATTCTTTTGAGTGCGTCTGATACTGTAGTTGTTGATTTGAAGTCCTTGAGTCAAAATGTCTGGTTCCTCTTCATCTGAATGTTGAGCCAGCTTAAAAACCCTCTTTGACCTCTTTCCTTTGGAGGACCATGTTTTCTACATCATTTGAGCTTGTCTGATGGTTGTGCAGGTGAGGTCCTTTGGGTCAAGATGTCGAGTTCCTCTTCAATCTGTGCCTTGAGCTGGTTCCAAGGACTTCTATTTGAAGACTTCTGCATCACTTTCACAGACATGAGATTTATGCACAGTTCCCACTTTTGAAAAACAAGGAACTGTGATGAGTTTCCCAGAGTTTTACTTAAACGTTAATTTTGGTATTAACTCCTTGAAAACAGTTTTTATCTTCTAAGGAATCTGAAGGTGATGGTATGTAGCCACTTTCTGATAAAGAATCATCTGCACTTCCACTATCGTTCAAAAGATTCCTCGGAATCAAATGGAAAAAATTAAAGCCAATGGTTTATTTATTATTTTGTTAAGTTATCAAGAACTCTTTTTGTGGCTTTGTGTTGAGAAATATTGAGGATATCACTAAATCAACATTGAGGAAAATACTTAACAGCAGCAGGTTATCTGCTCTGTCCACGGGACTGATAATTACTCAACAAGGATAAAATTCCTAAACATCCTTATTAAATATAGAGTAATTTAGCAATTATAGTTTGAAAATGAACATTAAATTAAATAAACAGTACAGCTCCTTTACTTACAGACTTTCATGGTTCACAGATAATGTATCTGCTGATTCCAATATAGTTGTACTGGCAACATGACGTTTACAGCTTTGGTTCAAAGTATAACCTGCTGGATATATCTCTGACTGTTCATCTAGTTTCATCATCAGGCCAAATGTTTTGTTTCTCTAAATATATGACTGCAAATTAATGACAATCCAATCAGCTTCAGCTGTACTTTCTGTTAAGTACCAACTAGCATATGTTAGCATGCTAATTGAGCCAAAATGGATATGGTAAATTTACCACTAAATGCCAACATGTCAATATAGCCATTGTGAACATTTTAGTATGCTGATATTAGCATGTAACTCAAGACATCACTGTGTCTTGGCAAATCCTCACAGAGATACTAGCACTGTTGTAGATTCTTAATCTCGTTATAAATTAAGATATAGTAGCTTCACATCTTGAGACATCTGTGTTCTGTATTAGGCAATTTCAGTGGTTTCAAATTACTTTACTTACAGATCCACCTGATTAATGGTGGAGCTGTAGGTTCCTGTGTGAGGATATCAAGCCACAGAGAAGGAGGATTAAAATAAGATTCAGCTCACAACCAAGGAGAAAAGCTGAACGACCAATTTGTCCTGATATTGGTTCAGTGTAAAGCCAGAGAAAAGCCTGTGCAAATGTCATAGGACCATCAGGGGGTAGCCGATTAACAATATCCCACAACAGCATCTCACAAACATCCTGATCCCATAGAAAATATGTGAAATGACCATGACCATGTAATACTGCATTACCTGTAAAAATTATGTGCATTTATTGGTCATTACATTGGTCAGTTCATGTTTTTTTGTTTTTGTATGTTTTTTTAAGGGGGTGGGGGGTTGTGCAGAAAAAAAGGTGGATACAAGGTAAGTGAAAAAAAGTGCAAACCAATAAAAACAAATAAAAAAGCTATTACCAAGTAACACAATACATTTGACAAAAACAAGCGGGACAAGAAGCACAAGAGAGTCTGAAACATGTGTGGGGGTGGGGGGCACAAGGTCAGGACAACAGTGGACACACTTTTTTGTATACCTACTGTAACTGTTTCAGAGACAAGACCCTAAGGAATCAGTTTGATCATGCTGGTCCAATCTTCAATGTCCATCCTGCTGGTTTCTTTTCACATATTTCTGCCTTTTCTCTTCTTTTCTTCACAAAGTACCTCTACTGTTAGCTTCCCCAGTGGAATGTTGATAACAGTGGCAGGTAGCAGGTCCTTCTCTGTTCTTGCTGATTAATGCTGTTGCCTCTTCTTTAGAGTCCTTTCTGACGATTATTTGAAGGTTATTTCACAAAATGTCCCAGGTTTACGGTCTAAGTTCAACATGTATTCATGAGCCCACAACAAATTAGTCCATGTGGGTGCCATTCGCTCATGTATTTAAGTATTCATCATTTAAAACCTCACTGCAGAATCTGGCAGTTTGTCTGCTTTATGGTACAAACTGCTTCAGATATAACTCAACACCAACGCTGAACATCTGGTGCATCAAAAGAACATTTCATTAACTGAAACCTATATCTTAAGTACAAGACCAATTTCTACTCTGTTCTACAGTAATGGCAAAAGTTCCACATGCGGGACTGCCATTGATTCATGGTCAAATTGAGATACACTATTGCGTCATGTATTGTGGGATGACAATATATCTAATTGATTTTTCATGTTTCAAAAGGACACAAGAAGATTTATTGCCCTTGCTTTGGCCATGAGAAGCCGAGCCTCAGGGGAATACACCCATACATCTTTTTCGGCCGAGGTCCACCTAAAGGCTGGGTCTGGCCGCTTGCCTGTCGGTTACCGTGGCAACCTCATCCCCCCATCCTTTTCTAACACACAGAGGGGGTGAGGGACAGTCTGTTGAATAGTCCGTGTTCTTTTAATTTTGTTGTGTGTGTATTTTTCTGTGTGTGGGCGGTTATGTGTTTTAGGAACGTGCAACCTAGGAGGAACTAAAGAAGGAAGAGAAAGATACTCATTTGCTCATTACTGCAGTATTACTTATGATGCAAATGCACGTAACATATTACATCATTTCTATTTTTCTGTTTTGTTTTTTTGGTGTTGGTGTTTCTATTGTCTTGGTTGTCCCCAGCTTGCTTGTTGAATGTAACACACAGCAGGAGACAGCAGAATGTTGACACAAGTGTGAACAAGCCACCAGCAGCCTTCTGATAAGATTCCTCACTGAGACTGCTGTGTGAAATTCTGTTGAATAGTAGAGGTCTGCTTTTCATGTGTCCTTTTCCTCACTTATGATCTTTATTTATATCTTCTTTTCCTTTTTTGTCTCCTTTAGAGCCTATTTTCTCTCTCTCTGTGTCTCCATAGCCCCAAGCCATCACAGCAAGTTGTTGAAAACAGCCAGTGTTAACAGAGGCGCCCGACTCCCAGAAAGCATTTCAGCCAGATAACACTAAGCCACAAGGACACCTATCTGAAATTACTGACAGCAGACAGACAAGGACGCACACGCTTAAAGACTGCAGATGACATTCGATTCATTCTGCTTTACAGCCACGTTACCACAGTGCTGCGTCGGCGTGAACAGAACGGGCTGCAATAGATAATTGTAACTGCTAGGTGGCAGCAGAGTGCATGGATCCTGCTGACAGGATTTTAAGCTGACAAATATGGTGGCACGCTGGCCTGACTTAGCACATGATTGGCACTCCTCTCCCCTCTCATGGGCTCTCCTGTAGTTTTCACCCTGCAAACAACGTTAACTACACAAATAGTATCCAAACACTGCCATGTTTAAAACATGAAATGGTCGGAGATTATCTAACATTAGCCATTAGCTAGCTTGTGTATAGATCTTTCTGAAACATCAGTGTCTGATAACTTCATTGGTAGGAAGTGTAGAACAGTGTTTTTGTATTTACAAGCATTTAAGCCCTCAGACAAGTTCACAAAATCTAACATTGGAGGACTAACAATGATTCGAGAAAATATTAACAATAATAATAACAGTAATGATAATACTAGGAAGAATTTGTATGATACATTTTTTTAGGGGTGATGATTAAATTTAGGTGTACTTGAGCCCCCCTAACCATCATGAGCGTGAGCGATACTTGTCACTGATAAATATTTGAATAAAATGTATCATTTAATGTTATTAAAGAGAATACTGCCTGCTCTAGAAAGTCTCACATGCACAAATATTGAAAGACATTATGTTGGGGCTCTTTAATTCCTATGAGCTCACAGGCTGCATGTAAAGTGATTTGCTGGATATTAATTTATTCAAGATCAGCATGCTGGTCTGATTATTACTGAGGCTGTAAGAGAGGGTTTTTAACTCTTCTGCTACAGTTACACTGGAAAGGGGAGAACAATTGTAAAACTGATCTGATGTGAGAGGATCTGTCTCCAACACCTTGAAATGGTCTCTTTCACTGTGTTTCATTGTTGATTATGCATAAGAGGTGATGATTGAGATATTAAATGTATTACAGTGATGCTAAAAGAAGTTGGAACATGATGTACATTTCTTTCAGCATGTTTCATTTTGTGCTGCTACAGCCTTTGTTAATCTGATGATGTTCAGTTTAGGCTTTTGTCTTGTTGAAAGAAAATTGTTACCAGGTTGGTCTAACCTAGTAAGATCATTGTTGTGACCTTTATGTAAAAGTGACCAGGGGTCTTATTGAGGCATGAGATTAACATGTTAAACTCCCATCAGATGAATGAAAAGCATGTATGTGAGGGTATATAGATTAGCACAAAGCTACTGATGTCAACTACATGTTTACATCCATAGCTGTAATAGCATCACTAAAAAAAAGCTGCTTCCACGGTTTTGACAAAAATGTAAATGTAAGCATTGAGGTCCTTCAGATCATTTACTCCCTAGTAAAGGGGATAAATGTGGTGCAGTGGAAGTATCACTCATGTCTTGTTCTGATGTTACTGTCTTCACAAGAGTGTGTGCACTCCCTGACAATTTGTCCCACATGACATGAACACTGGTGGCCAGACATAAAAATGACTAATGGTAAACAAAGCAGTGTACACAGTACATACGCAGCTCCAGGGACAAGGAAAATACTGTACCAAAAGGACAAAGAAATATTGTTTGATGTTGTAATCTCAGCACACTCATAAAGAATGGCTCCTGATCCTCAATATATTGCTTCCAAGTCTAAATATGAATACACAGACCCCATGTATAAGAATATTTAATTAATTTTACGTGTTTTCCTCTCAAACTATCAGGATCTATGACATGGTTCGTCAATCTAGATGCATGATTTGTTTTTTTTATCTGAACTGTACTATTGTAACTAGATGACAACCATATTATAAAATATGCAGTAAAAACTTGCATTACATGTGCGATTCATAGAGATAAAACTTATAGTACAATATAAACAATTATAAATCAGAAGAATTGAATTTGTGAAACATGGAGCTGCAACACTAAATCTAGGTGACCTTTAGTTTTAATGGACATTCAACTGCTGACTGTCGAGGAGATGTCCAGCAAACATTGTGGGTATTAGAAATAACTGGTGGACTTTCTGGGGAATACTTGGTCTGGTTAGGAGAGATGGCATACATCCCACACTTTGGATGGAGCTCCTCTTCATACTGGAAATATGACTGAGTTTAACTAAAGTAAACAGAACAGATCTCTGTCATCTGAAGTTGTATTATTAAACAATGTAATATCAGATTATCATATTTATTTGTTTTGTCTTACTGAAACCTGGCTGTGCTCATGATGAATATTAATACCCCAATTCCTCAAGACACCTGCCAAAGAATGTGCTTAAGGAAGTCTTACCTTTAATTAGAACTATTTTTACTACATGATCAATCTGGCTTTAGTAACACAGTCCTTTAAAGTAGATGTAATTAAACCTCTTCTTAAGAAGCCTACTCTTCATTCAGGTGTTTTAATCAACTATAGACTTATATCTAACCTTCCCTTTCTGTCCAAGGTCTATGAGAAAGCAGTTGACAATCAGTTGTGTGACTTTCTACATAACAATAGTTTAAGGATTTTCAGTCAGGATTTAGATCGTATCATAGCACAGAGACAGCACAGTCGAAAGTTACAAATGACCTCCTAATTGTATCTTACAAAGGACTTCTCTCTGTACTTGTCTTGTTAGATCTTAGTGCTGCATTTGACACCATTGACCATGACATACTTTTGCAAAGACTGGAACATTTAATTGTCACCAAAGGATCTGCATTAAGCTCATATAAGTCCTGTTTATTCAGATCAGTTTCAATTTTTATAAGTTAAAAGTTAGACACAGGGTTCCACAATGTTCACCTTTTATGCTCCACAGTTACAGACACTGTGTACATTTTCATTGTTATACAGATGATACATATGATGTTATATTTACCAGTGAAGTTAGATGGAGCCAATCAGTTAACTAAACTCTAAGCATACCTTGAGGACATAAATAACTGGGTGACCTGTAAGTTTTTTCCTCTAAACTCCGACAAATCTGAAGTTATTGTGCTTGGCCCCAAACATAAAAAAACACATCATTTGATGCTATATCTACTCCAGATGGCACTGCCCTGGTCTCCAGCACCAACGGAAAGAATCTGTGCTGGAATATTTTCTTATTATCAAGCTCCCCCCAAAAATATTTGAAAACTCTCCAGCTGGTCCAGAATGCAGCTGCATGTGTACTGACAAGAGATCACATATCTTCCATTTTAGCTTCTCTGCACTGGCTACCTGTATAATCCACAGTAGAATTTAAAATCCTTCTCCTCACCTCCAAAACGCTTAATGTTCAGACACCATCATATCCTAAAGAGCTCACAGTACCCTATTACCCAACTAGAACACTGCCCCCCCCCCTAAAGTATCCAAAAGTATCCAAAAGCTATCTGGCTTCTCACCCATGAAACCATCTGGGTTTTGGGTGGAGGACACCATCTCTATCTCTTGCCTTAGACCAGCCTCTAATTATGCTGCCTAGACTGTTGGTGGATGTCCCATGATGCAATGAGCTCTTCTCCTCCTCCTCCCTCTCTCCAGCTGTTCAAATTCATGTACCATTAATTCATGTTATTAACTATTCTAGTTTTTGTCCTTTCTTGTCTTGCAGCCTTCTATGGATCATGGTCATGGACCTCCTGCTGCCATGGTCCTGCTTGATGCCCACACCTGATATTATTATTAGTAGTAATAGTCATCTACTGTTATCGTTACTACTGTTATTGTTGTGCTTCTCTATGTCTCTCTCCTCTCTTTCCCTCCATTGTTTTCTCTCAACACAACCAGTCAAAGCAGATGGTCGCCCATCTAGAGCTTGAGGTTTGTTCCTATTAAATGAGAGTTTTTCTTTGCTGCTATTGGCAATTTTTTGCTCATTGGGGGATTTAGATTCTTTAAAGATAATTAAAGAGTGAGGTCCCAACTTGCTCTATGTGACAAGTGCTCTGACATAACTTCTGTAGTGATTTGACGCTATATAATTAAAATTGACTCAACTTGACCTGACAAAGCAATGACCTGACCTGGGCATCTGTCCTGGAATTGGAGGAATGAGAGGGTTTGTTTCTTCTGTAATGTAGATTGAATCATTTTTGTGGGTCCACGTTGTAAAAAAAGTCAAAGGATTAATTAAAATTCTCTCATACCATTTATAGTCTGCCATATAGTTCCATATAGTGTTTACGTATGCTAGGTTAGTTAGAGCAGCTGCTGGTTATTTTGTTAATCTGTTGGATTATTGGGAGGGCAGAGGATGGCAAACGGATCGGGATTATGATGGTGAAAGGTCTGCCAGCTCTCCATGCTGGTGACAGCTTTGAAGAGTCCCAGGGCTCTATTAAAACTGATTTACAGCTGTTACAGTTTGATAAGAGTAAATGGTTAAAAAATGAGCATAATTAACATTAATCACTCCGTCTCAAGAAAACTAAGAGTCAAGACAAAGGAAAGAGGGAAAGGTCTACAAGTTAATTAGCAATGGCATGAACTTGTGTGAAATGGTGATCAGCTTTGTTCTGGCTTTCATGCATATATGGCAAAGCTATGAAAAAATCTAAATTCCTATAAATATCTTGTTAAAGATTTGCAAAACACAGTCCACAGCACAAAAGAAAAGAAACATCCTACATTGAATACCATAATGTTGGCTGCCCCTAGGTAGATACTCACAGTTAATAGCCTCACAACACCAGATTCATGTATTTGCACAAACTGACTGGAAAACAGCAGTTGTAATTTTGCAAGACAAGAAAGGATCCAGTCACTCTTAATAACTCGACCCTTTAAAAGTGACCAAATGACATGAACGCCACAGTTCATTCAGTTTTTCAGTCATTCTGGTGTATTGACTTGTCTGCTGTTCACTGAATTGAATTGGTGGTAGAGGATAGATATAACACAAGTCTAATGTTTGTAGTAGCAGCAGCAAAATAATGTTTAATTTAAAGGGGAGGTAAAATCTAATTTATTTTATTAATCAACCTAAGGGCTTTTCAAACAACGGTCATTTTAAGGGGCTTTGTTTTTGCCTGTGGACTCCACAGTGTGGAGAATCTATAATGACACCTAAGATTAAAAAAATAAGGGATTTGTAATTGTGTGTGTAAGTTATGCATAACGGTATGCATACCTTCAGTTTTACTTTATTTATTAATGACAGGGTTTTCAAATAAAGATGTTTTTGAAGGTTTTGGTTTTCACCTTTTTTTTAAAATTAATGTTAAAGTGATCTCTGGCAATAATGTCCAAGCAGAGTAAGATCTCTGCTAAGGTGTTAAATGTCATCTGGCTTCTAACTGTATGTCAATACAGAAAGCACAAAAAAGACAGAGTTGTCATGAAATACAACACACTTGTGAGTTGTCAGTGGTATGTGCACACTAGGTTGTATCACTGTAATGTGATTAATAGCAGTATCCCTTATTGCCGTGGCAACGCTCTGACTCTGACATCTCTAATCTGGTTGGGTGATCACAAGCGCAGAGACAGCAATTTATGGCATTTAATTAGTCTCAAAACCTCCACACATAAAAACTAGGTACATGCATGTGATATGAGCGCATAAAACAGCATTTCTACTTTGCATGAACTGTCCCACACACTCTGCTCAATACTTGCTCACTTGCCAAATTTACTTTTGAAACTGAAATGAACATTCTGCTCTTTGAATACTGACCATGACTTTCAATTAGCTGTTTGGTTTGATCACTGACACAGTAGAAGACATGCAGTTGCCTGAGAGAATAAAGGGAAACATTAATAATAATATTAGCAGCTGGTATTAACTTTTTTAATCACTAACATTTATGACAGTGTTAGACATTGTGGGTAAAATCTTAAGGATTATTTGTGACTTGTTAACCTTTATTTGGCAAATTGACTGCTTTTTCTCCATGACCATCACATTAGACAAACAGTTCTACAGTCGGATGTCCCGCATGGCTGCTGTCAAAAGATGTGTGCTTAACTGTAGTGATGTTGCTTTATGTTTTTCTAGTATCTGTGGCCTAGTCTTGACTGAGACTGCTCTGATATAAAAATGAACTTTGTAGCATGACAGATCATATTAAATGCATCTTCCAACTGTGAATGAAACTACTGAAGTGCTGGGCAGTACCAAAGCTGACTTTACAGTGTTTATTACTGGATATTGTTTAAAAAAAAAACACGAAATATTAAACTATACAAATAGGTGATTAGGAATGATTACAGCGAGGGAAATTATGGATACCTGACTATTGTTTTGAGACTGCTGAAAAATTGTGAAACTGTCCTTTAAAAGTAGTAAATACAGTGTTATGGAGATGTTTTTCACAACTGCATAAACAGCTGGCAGGTCTGCAATAGCAATATGTTGATATATAAAGACTACACTCCAGTACTGTCCAGTGTACTGACAGTGTCATGACATTTATTACTGACTGTATAGTGTTTATTACTGGGTACTGTAAAAAATAAAATAAAAACTGAAATATTAAACTATATAAACAGGTGATTAAAACACATCTGGTGACACTGTAAACAACTACAACTAACTACAATCTGTCTGCACCTGCAATATTGTCTTTATTCAGCAGTTATGCAGGGACTGAATATGATGTATGATATGAACACTAATGACCCTTGGTTATGTGGACAAGCATAAACAGACATACACTCACTAATATACACAAAGGAAGTGCTCTGATTACTGCTCTGATTACTGTCATGCATTATGTCTTCTTATAGTCATTCTATTATGCCCTCGGGGTCAATTTCAATTCATTTTCAGAGTTTGTTTTAAGCTGTTTAGATATACAGCTTGAGACACTGCTGTACTGTATATAGATAATTGAAGCAGCGTAAAGGAGTGTCATCAATCTGAGGACATTGGATATTAATAAATATTCTCTAGGGATTGCTTGAGATCAGAGCGGAAAGCCCCTCTCATCTGGTATTTCAAGTAGGGCAAAGGAACTCTTTAAAGAGCTCCTTAAAAACTCTTATAAAAAGAATTCTAAATACTTTACCACATGAGCAGGTACAGACTGTCAAAGTATAACTAATAACACCGGATGTTATTTCTCCAGACTCCCTAAATCATGTCCTGTCACTCCTCCTACTAACGCATATATTTTGTAGCGTACGGACGTGGAACAGGACCATTTTTCCAAATGACTGATATGTTAATCTTCCTTTATCCCAATTCTCCCTGTAGCCCATTAAGGTTACAGCAGAGCCCTGACCCTGACAACCTCTCATCTGTACCTCTCACTACCCCCCCCCTTTCAGCTTTCAGTTTTCCCTCTGTCCCTGCTTCTCCCAGCAGACTGACTTATCAGCAGCGCATTCTGTACTGAGTTATGATGTGGTGTTAACCCTTGAACCCTGCCATGTGAAAGGTCACGGCGAGGGGATAAATAAACCCCCCTCCTCTCCCCACGGCGAGGACGCCTCAGCCATCTTTAGTGTTGTTTTTATGCTAGCTAGTGCTGCTGCTTAGCATGTAGCTACATTGCAATGTTTCTCCGGAAATGCCCCCGGGAGTAATTGAAACTTCACAACTTTATTGTCCACTTGAGGCCAGAAAATAAACGGCAACAAAGCCTCTATGAGTACCCTGGTAAGACATACTGATAAAATGTGTCCAAGCCAACCAAGGAAAAATCTGTCCTTCAAATCTGAATCACGCTGCAACTATACTTTGCAGTTATCCAGTGGGTTGAATTGAACTCCCGGTTCTGGCTCGCAGGTTTGACACCACTGCTTTTTCTTGAGTAACTCATAACCCAACACAGTAATATGACCTTGGAAGTATTCACTACTACCTATTCCCTCTATGAAATCTGTTATCTATTTATCTACAGGAGGTAACTAAATAGCAAGGTATGCTAATGTTAGTTTGTGTGCCATACACTGAGTTATAATTGGACAATTGCAGTTTGGGGGGGGGGGGGGGGGGGGCTTAACAGTCCATTACTCTTGTTGTGAGGCCATGAAAGACCTCTCCCACATTTCAATTCAATGTCTCTACAAATTATGCATAACTTTTTGCACTTTAAGATTTTAAGGGTTATTTGAATTAATTTCCTAATTAAAAACACTTCAAATGGACGTGTCATAATGAATCACTAATGATCTATTTCTGATGTATTATTAACCAAAGCCAAAAGATGTGTTTTATTCATAAATTAAACGTAAAACATGTTTCAGTGAGCAAGCTTTCTTCTCCTCTCTGTCCCTGATGTACTGGTTTATGGGCCATTTTAGGACACGACTGACAGCTTCAGACACATCGCATCTTTTCTCCTCTCTGTGAAAACAAACAGCTCGTAAACAAGAGTCACAATGCAAACATCATCAAATCAATTCTCTGCAGCCTTCACTCCGACATCATGAGCACTCAACTGCAGTCTCGTGTTATTTCCCCAATGAGAACAGTAGAAATTGCAGTAATGAACAAGGCCAAACAGATATTTGGTGAAAATCTCCTTCGTTCAGTGTGAGAAAGCACCTACAACAAGACAGAATTATGGCTCCTTAATGCCTCGATTGCTTCATTAAATAGAGCTCACGGGTGAAAGCACAGCGAGGTAGTGTATCAGAAAGTAATGGAGAACACTGTTATTGATCCTGTGACCTTTGCCCTCTCACCTCATTGTTAAATATTGATCATCCTTTATGTTTGAAGAGGTTCTTATGGCATCACCAATAGGAACATGCATTGTGTTCATGAAAACAAAGCACAGTAAATGAACAAGATAGTAGGACATGGTTGAGTAATTGATCCATATACACTACATAACATTTACATTTTGTTAAGAGCATTTCAACGCCTGATTTTAATTTATTTTATTGAAAGAAAATGTATATAACTTTTAGACATTTGATTTGTTATTTTTTTCCATTTTAGTAGATATTTCATCATTCGTTTGAACTAATTTTGAGGCTACATCATCTTTGTTGTGTTACCATTGTTACAAGTGTTCTCATCTATCTCAAGGTTAGTGGAAGAGACACTTTACTTGTTAACATAGTGTACATGTCCGACATTCCACACATGCATGCAGGTCATTGGAGGCATTAATAATGCCCCACACTGTGTGTGATTTTTTACTCATTAACTTTGGTGATCTTGACGACCTGATCCTGCAGTTTAAATCTCCCACCTGTTCTCTTGACCCCAAAACGTGTCTTTCATTGCCTATCAGATGATGTTTTCAATAACAATAATACAGTCTGGTGTAGGGAAACTTCTCTGAAGCATGTTGTTGTTCTGACTAGGTGGCACTTCTTCTTTTTTGCATGATATTGGGCTCATTGCTTGCCCTTAATACCATTGTTGTTATCCTTGCACACCTTGGCAGAAGGCATGGATGTCTTATAAGATAGAGCACCACTGCGTAGCCCTGCAGTCAATTTTTCTCAGTGGTCACTCGCAGTATTGCAGCGAAAAAAATCCCTGAGAGCATTTTCCCCATAGACCACCATTGTATAGAGACGTGTAAAACTGTTGACAGGACACTTCAAACTGCAAAACAAGTTAATTTATGATTCTTTCTATTATGTATTTCTAATCCACAGAGGGTTTATATTTGTAGGAATAAATAGACTAAATAGAAAAGCTATTTAAAAATGTGTTATGTCGCCACAATGTCAAGTCTGTGGGCTGATGAAGAACTCATGGGCGGGTCAATGGGGAAAACACTACTGCACATATTCAGTGGACCACATAACATGGAAGCAAACCTGGACACTATATAGAATTTTTTTTTTCTGCATATTCTCCAGCCGAGCAATTCCAATAAGACTGAATGGGCGCCATTTTTGGCCCAGTATCCAGCTCTTATTATGCATCAATGGGTATGAAGCACACCATGGACCTGTGTAGTCAACACATCAAATCACTTATCAGTGTCTGTGAGTACAGTTTTTATAAGGCCGGCTTTTGCATCTGTAACCCACTTATAGTGAATACACTGAATGGCTAGGTTCGGAAAGAGCTCAATTATCATAGACCTGAACAGCCAACAATGAACAACACCAACCACGAAGTAAATTGCAAAAGTAACTCTTTTAGTGAGTAAAGTACAGCAAAAAGTTACAACATTAATAGAAACAATGATATGGAAAATAATAAAGAAAATAAAATGGCGCCCTTAAAATAATGAGTCTTGTTTTCCTTAGTACCGGTACTGTTTTGTTTGTGTTCCTTCTGAATGTTCCTCTAATCAGTCCATGTATAGCGTTTCTTTGAACATGTATCCCTGTTGTGTGACAGGGTGATTAGAGTCACGGTTTAACTCTTTTGGTTGTGTAGCAATCCTGCCAACCAACTTGGCCCTACCACCAATTGGAGTTAATGACGAAGAATCAATCCAGCTTCTAGGATCTATGGGAGGCTCGCCATCTATGAATCACAGAAGGATCCCGAATCATTCCATCCAGGGCTCTGGAACCTCTTCAACCGACTGGATGTTCATATGTAGACTAGGGTCTCCAAAAGACCTGACCTGTTTAATTTGGTAAACAGGACCTTTAAGTAAACAATCTAATTGTTGTACAACAATAACACTAAAGTATAATAACAACGTCACCTTTAACATTTTGGCCTTGCATTACACTAACGCTATATAACTTCAAATTGAAAAATCAAGTGTCCTTTCCTGAGTCATTTGGTAATAATTCAAAATCAGAAATTGCAACTTAAATCATGAGTAAAATATACTCATCATAATATGAGTTTCTGTAATAAGGATCATGAAATTAACCCTTAACTCACAACTGAAAACAAGTAAATTCCTTCACATTATAATTTGTAGTACAAAATGATATTAACTTATTTCCCTCTTTAATTCATTATTAGAAAAATAAATCTCAAAACATTCCCTTCAATCACAAATATTGACACAATTGGCTGATCAAGATAAACATGTACTTTGTGCTGCCTTGTGCCAACATACAAAATGCTAATCAGCTAATAAAGGTGCAGTTTAGTGTATTAAGTGCACAGGCTAAATTGAGTGTTCAGAGTAACAAACTTAATGCAACAGTTCACCACAGTATGTTTCCATATAGCTAACCCGTTCAGCATATGAGTAGCAGCAGCTAACAAATATTAACACCGCCGAAAATATCACTCTCACCGATGCGTTTTGTTCCAGTGCTGAGCGCCGTCACTCTCAGCTCTCACAAGATGAAGGACGGTTCAACTGTGTAATAGCTTGAGCATAGTGCTAAACTGTAAACAAAGAAGCTAGTTTGAGCTAACATTAACTTTAATGATTTGCGGTAGTTTCACTACAATCAATATCTTACCACTTCTGCTCAGCGAATTTCTGCCTTCTCGCTACCACGGCTGGAGTCAAAAGGAATGGAAGAATATTGCGTACAGACTTACTTCCTAAACAATAGGCTGAACGCGCTCTCTAATTGGCTGCTAAATGGCTATCTGCCTTTTGTTTGGTTAGTTGCGGTGAACTTGAGTGCTGCCTTCAAGTGCAGTTGGAAAACATGTTGCTTTCAAATGCAGTTGGAAAACATGTTGCTTTCAAATGCAACTCAGATAAAACATTAAAGATGTTTTAACATATGTAACAACTAATACAAAAAACATTTCCTTTTTCAGGTTAAACTTAACTTAGTTAACCAGGTTTTAACACCTGAGTTACACATCCTTTGTATGGATGGTTTGGTTAGGCCATGATTTTTTTGCGTCATGTAATATTAATCTATCCTATTAACGTATGCCATATCAGAAATGCATATTAATGACGCTTATCACATTCATTTATCTTATTCTCTGTCATAGATTACCATTGTAGCTGACATTTAAACCACTGTATAAATGAAAGTATAATAGTGGGTGATATTAAACATACCTTAGACATCAGGTGCCCGCTCCTTTGGTGAGTCAGGATAGTAGAAGCTGGATATTTAAGGCCACAGTTTGTTTCTTTCTGTTTAGGTGCCAAAGGACAGGACAGGTGCCAAAATAAACCAATAACGTCCAGCTGTTGGACCTATTGGGACAAGTGCCAAAAGAGTTCAAAAGGGATCTGAACAGTGCCTGCCCCTGGCTATACAGCTGTACAAAACACTGCTGCACATTTCACTGAGATGTGAGGTTCAAAAGTAAGAGTGCACATAGCTTGTCTTGTATTTATGTGGAGTATTTAATATTCTGTATGTTTTCTATCTCATTCGTTTAAATGTTGTTTAACTGTAAAGCAAACTGAGCTTACAGTTAAAGTTGACTTGACTTACAATCATCCGTATTTCACATTATCGTTCAATTTTGAAAAATTCACACATTTTTACATAATTATGTGAGGGGGTCATTTCAGAAGCATATCAAATATTACTGAAGTCTAATTTTCCAGCCAGTACATATAGTCATGAGTGTATATTTGACATCTTTTGGATAATAACTTATTAAAAAATCTCTTCATTAACCCATTTAAATGAGGAAGAACATGCTAAGTTACTAAGGGGGTGGGTGGGACAGGCATTTAGCGCATCATATGAAAATCATAAGAAAAGGGGAGTGACGATTCTCTGCCATAAATCCTTATGTTTGGTCCCAGAGAAAGTTCTCCAGGACAAGAAGGGTCGCTGGGTCATGGTCATAGGTTCCATTGGAGAACTTGTATTGACAATTATGAATATCTATGCACCCAATGAGGATGATCCAGGGTTCTTCAAGGAGGTGGCACAACTCTTGGCGGGGAACTCAAAAGGAATAATAATATTAGGGGGTGATTTTAATTGCGTGATAAACAAAAACATTGATAAATTTCCATTCGAACAAAAATATCAAATATCCAAATCCAAAGCAGTGTGCAATATGCTAGACGAGCTCGGATTGGTTGACATTTGGCGTGTAAAAAACCCCAAGACCAGGGACTACACTCACTTCTCGAGAGTACATAAGAGTCACTCAAGAATTGATTACTTCTGTATTTCGAGACAAGAAGCCCATAGAGTGGATGAATGCAACATAGAGCCCCAAACTCTTTCGGATCACGGCCCAGTGTTTATGTCGTTATGTATGGACCAAAATAAGACTCAGAAACTATGGAGATTGAATGTGTCACTTTTAAATAACCTCGAGGTGGTTCAGGATATAAAAAACGAATTAAAAAATTTCCTAAACACAAATGATAATAATGAAGTCTCCCCTTCCACCCTTTGGGACACAGCGAAAGCAGTGTTGAGGGGTAAAATTATAACACTATCCTCTAAATCAAAAAAGGAACGCGAAAAGGATCAAAGGTTATTAGAAGAACAGATTAAGAAATTAGAGACAGAACATAAAAAAACAAATAAGGATACTATCTTCATAGAACTAAGTAAATGTAGACAACAATTAAATGATTTATTAACATACAAAGCAGAGGGGGCCTTACGCTTCACTAATCAAAAGTATTATGAACAAGGGAACAAAGCAAGTAGGCTGCTCGCTTTCCAATTAAGAAAAGCACAGGCAAGTCGAACAATACAAAAAGTTACATGCTCAAACTCAAAAAATTTGGTGTCTCATCCAAAAGCAATAGCCAACGCCTTTTCTAAATATTATGAACAACTTTATGATTCAACAACCCCCCCCAATAAATCAGAAAAAATTAAACAATTTCTCCAACAAATTAACCTTACCAAACTGGACCAAAATGAATCTAAAGCTATAGTTGAAAATATCACTGAAGAAGAAATAAAAAATACTATTAAAAAGCTCAAAAATAACAAATCGCCAGGCCCGGACGGGTTCCCCGGGGAGTTCTATAAATGTTTTCAAGCCGAGATAGTTCCCCTTCTACATAGAGTATATAACTATGCGCTGAATGCTAGAGACCCACCTAGAACATGGGGTGAAGCGGTAATCTCGGTCATACACAAAGAGGGGAAAGATCCGACACATTGTGCCTCATACAGGCCAATAAGTTTGTTATACAGTGACGTTAAGATATTGAGCGCTATAATAGCAAAAAGACTCCAGAAGATCATCAACAAGTTGATTAATCCAGATCAGACCGGCTTTATACCTGGGAGACAGGGAATAAATAACATTAGGCGCACGCTTAATATCATATCAACTGCCCAATCACAGTCTCACCCATCAATGCTCCTCGGTCTCGATGCCGAGAAGGCATTTGATCTTGTGGACTGGCTGTTTCTGGAGCAGGTCCTAAGTAAAATGGGATTTGATGAAATATTTATTGAGTGGTTCGAAGTCCTATATAAAAACCCTACTTCCAGAGTTCGAGTCAATGGTCATATCTCTGATAGTTTTCCATTAAAAAGAGGAACACGTCAAGGTTGCTGCCTGTCCCCAATTTTGTTTGCTATAAGTATTGAACCCTTAGCAGAACTAATTAGAAATAACCCATTAATCCTTGGTATATCAGACAAGACAAAGGATCACAAATTAGCATTATATGCGGATGATGTCATTTTGTACATTAGGAATCCCAGCACTTCTATACCTGAACTTTTAAAACTTTTGAAAGACTTTGGTGTGGCCTCAGGCTATAAAGTAAATTAATCGAAATCTGAAGCTTTGATGTTGAATGGGTGCTGGCCATCAGAATTATCTGATAAGGTCAAATTTAACTGGTCACCTCATGGATTTCGATACTTGGGAATAACTATTTACTCGGATGATTCTCAACTGTACAATTTGAACTATGGGAAATTAATAGAACAGATACGAAAAGACTTAGAAAGATGGGAATTATTGCCACTATCCTTCTTTGGTAGGATTGAGACAGTCAGGACAAACATTCTACCCAGACTGTTATACTTGTTTCTGTCTCTTCCTATTTGGGTCTCAACAGCTAAATTCAAAAAATTACAAAAAATGATTTCTTCCTTTATTTGGCAGAAAAAGAAACCCAGAATCAAATTTACGCACTTGACTAGCAGTAAAGCACGTGGTGGTCTAAATGTACCGAATTTGAAATTATATTATTGGGCTGCACAATTACACGGGGCAATAGAATGGCTAAAACAAAAGAAAGAAACAACGTGGCTATCTTTAGAGCAAAATTCATGCCCTGAAATCCCATTACAAGCATTACCATTCTGCTCAAATGAGATATGGACAAAGAATAAAATTTCAAATATCTGGATGAAGTGCACACGTAAGGTTTTATATTCTGTGAAAAAAATAATAAATGCACCACGGTCTATATCTAGGGCAATGAAAATTTCCGAGATAATAGATTTCAAACCTAGATACTTTGATTTGAGATTTAAAGAATGGGAAAATAAGGGCCTTATTTTTATTGATGACTTATTTGATGGTGAAACCCTGAAATCATTTAACAATTTACAGGAAAAATTTGGTTTGATATCCACAGATTTCTACAGGTTTTTGCAGTTGAGAAGCTATCTGACTTCACATAAAGAATGGCAATCTCTTACATCACTGCTTTCTGATTTAGAACTTTTCTTCATCAAGGTGATAAAGAAAGGGGATGGTAAAAAAATTGTTTCACATTTATATAAATTACTACAGACAAGTGTAGCGGGGAGCTCTCTTGGAATAAGGGAAAAGTGGGAACTAGAAATGAATGTTGTGATTGAGGACCAAATTTGGGAACAGGTGTGTGAGAATGGTCATAAACTGACCAGCAGCCCCACATGGAAAGAATTCATATGGAAAGTCAATCTCCGTTTTTTCAAAACTCCACTTATTATATCCAAATTTGACAAAACAAAGACAAATCTTTGCTGGAGGCAATGCGGACAAATTGGAGATTTCACACACATTTTCTGGGATTGTCCTAAACTGAAATTGTACTGGGAGGGAATCCGGGCGGAACTTTCTAAAATTTTACAAATTCATGTAACGAATGACCCGCTGGTCTTTGTTCTTGGAGTGCTTCCCTGTGATTTTTTATGTAAAGAAAAAAGGTACCTACTTAAAGTACTCATAATGGTGGCAAAAAAGATGATAACTGTGTCCTGGTGATGACCGTTGATAAATGGAAAGAACGACTTCTCAGGGTATACACTATGGAAAAAATAACAGCAAAGCTCAACCTTGATATGGCCTTATTCAAGAATAGGTGGAACCCACTAATTATGTACTTTGGACTTACATTACAGGACACCTAGATGATTAAGCATCATATAGGCACTGATAGGCCTGGACCATCAAAGTATAAGGGTGTATTTCTGTCTCTGTTTCTGTATTTGTTATGATTTCATTTCATAAGTATCAATCACCATGGAAATTTTACTTAATCTGTCTCTTATATAATTATCAATAATTTTATTATTTATTCAATCATCTATTTTAACTTTCAGACCTCTGATACTGTCATAAGAATATGGATCCACCTTTGCCGATAGATTCTCTGTTTATACTGTTACTATTTTTGCCTTGTCTATTTTTTTTTTTTTTTTACTCAGATATGGAACAAAAGAATTTAAAGCTTTTTAAAAAGAACATTCTGTAAGTGTGTTTAAGTACCGGTATGTAAAGCTTGGAATATCAATAAACATATTGGTTCAAAAAAAATAAAAAAAAAAATCTCTTCATTATTCAGTTTGGTATATAATTCATTCAAATGAAGTAGCCAATAGTCATCTGGTCTGGCCTTACTCTGGATAGTTCTTATGTCAAGGGTCACTGCAGTGCATTGTGGGCAACTGATCACAGGAAGGTACTGTCCATCCATCTGTAGAGAGATTTATAGTTTAGATAATGAGGGCAAGAACAGGGTCAGTGTGAAATGAAGAACAGTTCTCTACAATCATATGTTTAATACTGTTTCACTGGGCTCCAAGTAGTTCAGAAAAACAAGCTTATCTGAAGGTTTCAACATGTTTGAGACTACAGTTCAAATGTAAATTTAATGTAGATGAATAAATAATGATGATGATATACTAGTCAATCTAAGAGAATTTATTATTACTAAAGAGGAAAGCATCAGTTTAAATAGATTTCAAACTCTTTAATATGCAAAGTTTAGAAGTTCATTTCTAAGTAAGTTTAACCCTGTAAAACCAAGAGAATCATATTTAATACATGAGTTTTAGAGAGCTCTATATCATCAGTGTAAAAACCTGATGAGGCCTGGATATTTTTACCAGTTTAGAAAAAGTTAAGGTACAAAAACATTCAAATAGGCAGTGGCGTGCACAGACTTTTTGAAGGGCGGGGGCGAAAAGAAAAAAAGGGCACATACAGCACGTTCTCGCCACTGAAGAGCACACTTTAGTGCGTGTTTTTGCCACCCAAGAGGGCAGTTTTGCGTGTTTTGCCAACCAGGAGGGCACCGTAGCACACATTTTGGCTCCCAAGAGGGCAGTTTAGCACGCATTTTGACTCCCAAGAGGGCACCTTAGCACGCGTTTTGGCTCCCATGAGGGCACCTTAGCACACATTTTGGCTCCCATGCGGGCATCTTAGCATGCGTTTTGCCAACCAGGAGGGCACCTTAGCACACATTTTGGCTCCCATGAGGGCACCTGAGCACGCGTTTTGGCTCCCATGAAGGCACCTTAGCACGCGCTCTGGCTCCCAAGAGGGCACTTTAGCGCGCATTTTTCAACAATTTGGCCGAGAGGGGGGTTGTTTAAAAACATACTATGAAGAATAAACTGCAAAAATTCCAGATGTATTAAATAATACAAACACATACATGCAAAGTGTAATTATTTGTCAGAAGGTCCAATAAACACTCCAGTTTCAAAGAATTAGACATTTCTGGCAATTATATGATGGTTCGGCTGAAAAAGAAAAAAAAAATTAAAAAACACTTCTGAATTTCATCATTTAAATTAAATCTATATCATTTTGTATTTTCACTCTAAGTGTTGCATTAGTTTTGTTTATTTCCTTTGTTACAATAAATCATTAACATTTTCTGATTCCCACTTAATCATGGCCCTCCAGGTTGGGTTAGGATAAAAGTCAGATATGGGGTTATGATGTATGGTACATTTTAGGGCATAGTAAGTGACTTCAATATATTCATATTATTATAAAAGTTTAAAAAAGGTTTATATGTTTGTTGTACTACAGAAGCAGAGTTTGTCCTGACTGGTTACCTCATAGAAGGAGGCAATTCATTCTTCTTGGATTTACCCACAAACACTCTCAGCTGTGATGAATCTCTTTCTCCATGTAAGGAATTCTAATGCTACACTCGCAGTTTTTTCAATCACAGCAGGTCGAGTTACAGTTCTCCAAAAATAAATATTCTTTTATATCTGACAACCGGTAATAGAAAACCTGACAAGGTTAGCAAAGCAGGTACGAGCCAGAGGCGAGAAGTGTGAGAACCTACAGTAGCTCACCGTTCAGATGAGATGGAAGCTCGACTCGCTGTGCTGGGTGTGAAGTGAGAAGGGAGGAGGGAGAACCAGAGGGGAGCTGATGTGTAAAAAGAGTGGAGTGGGAAAGACACAGACTGAGATAAACAGGGAATATTCTGAGCTGTGAGAAAGAGTGAAAGAGTGAAAAGAAAGATGTGAGAAAGCAGACTCCTGAAAATGTCTTTCGTTTATGATGAACAAACAGCACATATGTTCTGAAGGAAGTCATGGTCCTGTGCTTGATATGCCCAACTCCTGACCTCCATACTACTACTACTCTCTGTATGATAATAATAATATAATATCTCCTGGACTGACTAAACATAATATAGGAATCACCAGAACGTATTCAGCACAGCAAATGAGTGAATGTGTTTGAATGTGCTGACACTATGAAAACTGCAGTCTACATTTTGTGTCAACATTTTGCCCTCATACATATACATTGGCTTCTGACAGTGTGGCAGCAGGAAACACTGGCACTGATTAAATTAGCCACAAATGTCATAACATATCTTAACTGCACTCACTTCTTTTTTTATTGTTGCGAGGGTTCAGTGTGTTGCCATGCCTGTCCACTGCTGCCACTGATTTGACATATTTCCTATAGTGGAGCTCTAAATAATCATAATTTTGCGAAGCAGATTGTTACTTGGACAGAAATATAGAGTACATATTGTAACAGTATGTCATCAGGTAGCTACACGTGGCCCATAGGCTCCAACGTGAACCCATTGGTTATATAGGAGCCAGTTTTATTTTATTTCATTTTATCTATTTATTTTTTCATTAATCTTTTATTACCTTTTATTTTATTTGGGTATTCTTAATTTTTTACATTTTGATCCTATCTCTGATGTTTCACTTTCCTCAGTTACAGTTTTTTTGTCTTGTTTTTTTTTTTTTCTTGGTTCTTTTTAAATATGTAAAGAACTTTGTGTCACATTACCATGTATGAAAAATGTTATACAAATAAAGTTTGATTGGTTTGTCCAAGTTTGTGTATATTGCGCTATAGTAAACATCTTATATAATCATGTACTATCATAATAAGAGGGCTAACTTGCTCTACCATGCAATACAAGAACAATGCTAATAATTACAGTATATCTTAGCATTAATGCATGTTATTTGACACATAGACTACATTAGCCTGACAGAACAAAACAGAAGAAATAGTCAGTAGCAGGGCTGTGCTGATCTGGTAAAGAACAGTAGTGTGCCTAGTACATGTCAAGCCACCAGAATGTAGTCTTTCATAGAAAACAATGGGTACCAGTGTTTTGACCATATCTTGGGTTTCAACACCAGTCGCCTTAATGGTTTTTACAAAGCTGA
Source organism: Scomber japonicus (assembly GCF_027409825.1). Taxonomy (NCBI): domain Eukaryota; kingdom Metazoa; phylum Chordata; class Actinopteri; order Scombriformes; family Scombridae; genus Scomber; species Scomber japonicus. The sequence goes on along the minus strand of NC_070591.1, from coordinate 29,422,073 downwards.
CATAAAAGTAGAATCTGGGTAAATAGAGTAAACCTACTGCTTTTCAGTTATTTAGAGCACTTGCAGATCTGCATCTTCCAGCTTGATTAGATGGGTTTTACATCTTCTCATAAAGATGCAAATCTCATCACTAAAAGTCATCATGCATCATTTACTGCACTCGTAACTTCACCGATGTGCATTCCTCGTCTTAAAAAAATGTAAAATTGTTAATCTGGTGTAATTTATCCTGAAAAACCTGCAGAGCAGAGCTGAAATCTTATTAGAACTCAAATGAATGAAAGCCTTAGGAAAAAACAGACCAGCCTGCAGCTACTGTAAATCTGCAGCTACATGACTAAATAACATGACATCCACTTATCAGCACTTGTTAGAGGATGGAGGTTATGATGGGTGCAAATTGTTATGGGCCGTCAAATAACAGTAAAATATGTATACATTTAAGTGTATGCAGTATTCTTTGTAAAGACCCTTCAGCTTGGCAGTGAGATACTGTAGCAGTGGTCACCCATGTGCCTTTATAACCCTGTGCGTGTCAGCAAAGGCACACACACAATCTCTCAGGGGTCTTTAAAACTACGCTGAGCTTCATAGATCTTCATAGGCTAACATAGGTCACAGTATGAAGGCCAGTGTGTTGTTGTTCTCCCAGTGTGTGTATGTGTAGACATAAAGGGAGAAGAAAGGCAGACATAAAGAAATAACGAGGGGCCTGAGAACAAGATTGTTTCCAAGCTCCAATAAGCAGATGACCAGAAGCCATAACTCCTGCACCGATTAGCCTTTTCAGCTCGTCTAGTATTTAAAGGGGTGATACTGAAAACAATATATGAAGTGTGTCTTTCATAACTCACACAGAATGCCACAATAGAAACCCTGCCACAGCTACTGGAAAACATAGGAAATATGATAAATATGATAATAAACTAGGTCATAACTATTGTGGAGTGGAAACATTATATGAACACAAAGTGCTCCATACTGTATAATACACCTTTTACATCGAGCTCTCAATCCATGTGGAACACAAATGTAATGGGTTGGATTAAATGAATAGATTACACTACGCAGAACATGTGAAATATTATTGAATGAAGGTAGCTAATGTTCTGTCTGGGCCTCCTGGTGGCAATGAGTCATATGCCTAGAATGCCTGTGAATAGATCTGGTTCTGGTCCTGTACTCAGTGAACCAGAGACAAGCTAGTTCTGAATAAGATTCCTCACCACCAAACTGACTGTGCTAGACTGCAACATCTCTTTCAAATAAGAAAGCACATTGTTAAACACTATCAACTTTATTTTCTCTTAATATTGAGCAGGTTCTGTATGTTCAAAGGTACAAAAGAAACAAGATTTTTCAGAGATACTGAGCAGCAAATAGAGCAAATAACCTGTTATGATCTCCCAAAGAGCAAACTTTGAGTGTTAATTATTAATAGCACACATGTGACGGCCTACCAAACAGCACATGACAGTAATTATGATGTTTGTCCTGGTACCCAAAATGATGTCACTTTTTCAATGACATATATCCAAAATGGTCTGGTTTGTAAAACAGCAGAAAAAAGTCGGAGCCTTGAACCAACACTTCACAGGTGTTTCTAAGTTATGTGAAGCTCTATGTTACAGGTTGTAAAGTTCCTGCGGTGGAAAGTGTTCCTGCATCATGTACATATCGTTTCACACCTGAATGTCGTGAGGACCTAGAGAGGACTGTGCAGCCCCAACTAAATTCAGTGGTGTGTCTACAAGCTATTCAGCAGGTCTTTAACCTTTTTTAGTGTTTTAGAGGGAGTGATCATTCCGATAAATGGGAACATCATGTGGAAACAGTGATTCCAATAAAATGGTTCCATATTCTTTGCAGAGCAGTCATTACATCTAATTAAATCCATTAAACAGCTGTCATACTTCTGCAGAACTGTCATTATTTGTAACAGCTGGCAGCAGACAGTGACGGCTTAGTTGTCCCTTTCCTCAACACACTGCATATTTAAAAATGGACCATAACAATTTCTCATTGGTCAGGAGACAAGACTCAAGCTCCTTGTTGTAGGATGTGTGATCTGGTCTACTGACCTTAGGTAGCTCAGCCTCAACATGTCACACACAATCTGAATACCAACTCTGAGAAGTTCATGAAGTCAAAAGCTATGTTGCTTTTTCACGGTGGTGATTCTGTCATTCTGCCCAATATTATAAACTTCTGATACAGCAATGAGCAACAGAAATGAGTCACATGTGGTAAATTACCCTCAAACTGCCACTTATGTCAAACTAGACAAGGGAAACACAATCATGTTCTAACACTTTCATCCACTCTGTAATTACAGCAGGGCTTCAGGGATGACACAAAAACTGACATTTCCACAGTTATTGATCTGGTGGCTGCAGTGGGCAGCACAGGGTTTCTTCATACCTCTGTCTGTCTCTTATATGTCAGTCTTCTAGCTTAATGCTTTGCAATCCTACCAACCAAAAACATAAAACCACTTCTTAAATTGGCAGCCCTTCATTTAGTTGTGCCAGCTTTGACATTTTTTTTTAAAACCGTGGAATAATTTCCTCACAAATACATACAGGAATATCTAATAAGTGGTGGAGAACTCAAATCTTTAGTTTAAGTAAAAGCAACAATAACACAAAACCTTGGAAATCCACATTTAGTTTTGGGCATTTCTGACAATGACCATAATTATCAACATCAAGAGAATGGGTCAAGCCTCGTGTTGTATTTCTGTGGAGCCAAAAAAAAAAAATGCTTTAGGTTAGTCTAGGTTAAATATTCTATAACACCTAGATGTCTCCAGTGACATGTTAAAAATAACATGACAAGCTGCTCTTTATTCTTTTATGTGTAGACATCAATACCTGAATCCCTCATTGTCAGTTATGCTCAGTGAGCAGAATGACATTATTGGGGTAAATAATTGAAGTATTTTGACAGAAGCCTGCTCCTAATGGCCTAAAGATGACAGCTAAAAGCTGCAAGGGATTGTGGGGGGAAACTGAGAGGCAGGAATAGTTGTGAAAAGGTTACCAGCGAAGTAACCGAGGAAAACAGCTTGGGCAGCACATTTGAAGGTTAATCTTGTTGTATGTGCGTGTGTGTGTGTATGTGTGTCTGCTAACCGATATGTGTACATTCTGTGTGTACACGCAGATCACTGTGTGATAGACTTGTAAGTCATCTGATGCCATTCAGCCAATTTATACTAACAGAAAATGACATTGGTGACAGTGTCCAATTCACGCAGCCGGCCCGCTGACTGGTGAGGAGGCTCTGGTATTGATTCTTCTCCACGCACACTGCCTGTTGTCAGAGCTTCAATTCGCTGGAAATTAGCTGGATGACACCTTGAAGATGTTTCAGGCTCCAGAAATTGCTTTGGAGAATGAGGGCTAACAAGTGAAAGCTGAATACTAAACACAATCAGACTCTCCACAAGTCTCTTCTCTGTTACAGACTTTCTCTATACTGGTCAGTAGCTCTCCATAGATGCACTCATAGAACGGTGCCCTGCACTTGTAGGAAGACTTTTAATGTGAATGACTGTAATTATACTTACCTCACATGTTACCTCACACCTGCACACTGACTCCAAACCACAATGTGTTTTAAAACATTTTGATACCAGTCAGATCTTTGTCTTGATGTGAGTATCAGATAATAAATGGTTTGGAGTCAGTGGTCTAGCATTATTCACTCCATTAAGGCTTTTAATGTGAAAAACCTATGCAGGAACTCAACTGAAAGAGTTAAAACAAATTAAAAAAGGAGAAAATCAGAAAGCAGGGAGATATCTCGTTAAAAATAAAATATATTAGATATTAGTTATGAATAAAGTTTCTAATGTAAGTATATTTTAAATAAAGGCCCAGTTGCAGTTGAGGTCGATTTTAGAAATTACAATAAAAATAAACATTCTTCTTTTGCCATAAGTGGTGCTATCAGTTTATCAAAAACTTAAAGAGATATTAGATATAAATATGTGGTTTGTTATTCACAAACTACTAAGCTATTTGTCTTCTGTGTTTACGATGAACTCTACCTAATGCAATACTGTCAAAAGTCAACCCACATAAAAACCGTATTGTCTCCACTTGTCTTAGTGAGACTTTTATGACTTGAGCTGTCAGTGAACTGGCCCGGTTGGCTCATGAGATACCGCCGTTATTAAATTTGGGTTTATATTGTTGACAGTGGTTGTACTTGGCGGCTGAGCAGCGAGCGGCGTCTCATGTGAGCACACGGGATGAAAACTGACACTGACAGAGAAAACGGTACAAGATGAAGGATTGAAAAGGAGACAGAGATGGAGAGAGGGAGAGAGAAATAATGGCAGACAGAAACAAAGAATGGTTTTCAGCAGGGGGAGGACAACAATGATCATTACTCAGTCGTCCTGAACCAGATATTTTAGTTTTATCACGTTTCCAATTGTTTTTTAAGAGCCTGCAAGCCTAATGGAGCCATACACAATTCTCCATTCTTTTCCATGTGTCAGTTTTATAGATCGCTGTTTAAACGTTGTTCTTCTACTAAATGGAAGTCTCACCAGTGACTGAATGTACACATTCATTGAGTTCTGTGCAGAAACTGATGACTGAACAGTAACAGGTATGTGCCTGTGTGCCTTTCAGTAGTAACACAGCTCTGTCAAACCTATTTATTTCCTATGTTTTCTCTCAGCTTTCAATTTTTGTCAAACTCATGTTGTTTTTGCAGCACTTGCACATTTTCCCTCTGTTGTCATACTGTTTGTTTTTTATGCATCCATGGCAGCATGTTTTTCCTAGACTTGTCCTTTGTTTTACCCTTCTTCTTTCTGCCGTGCTGCACTGATGCCATCATATTATAGAGCAGCTGTCATGGATACTTAATGAATCTCTTTGTACCAGTCATTAAGAACAGAGTCATCAGTTAGGCATTAAATCTGCAGAGCTGCAGTGCATGGGTTCAAACAATAAATTGCAAATAGCCAAGAAGGTCAATGTCTATTTTTTGGCAGCCAATGAGTTTAAAGCTGCACTAATCAATATTTTTATAATGTGAAGGGCATTTGTAGAGACAAACTTACAGAGAATTATAACATTTTAAGTTTTTTAGCTCATTCTTTTAGTTTATGGCTCACAATGTTGCTGTTTTGGTTTAGTCTCACCGCTCTCAGAAGGCAACTGTTTTTAGCAAAATAATGTCTGATTAACCCAGAAACAGACAATGTTAAGAATTAGTGAATATAGTGGAGCTAAAGAGCCAGATATTATATATACACTTGCATACATGCCTCCAGATAAATGCTAATGTTGTATGTTTTCTAGCAATTTTTGCTAGACCAATTTTGTATTTAGAATATGCACTTCTGTGGGCAAAAAACAGTTACTGCTCCTTTAAAAAAGAAAGCATCAAACATTTCATGAGCAGCTTCTCATCTCTACAATATAACAATAGAGAATTCCTGTATTAGATGTTATTAACTGCAATACTGCCTGAAGGCTAAATTATGCTCTCTCTAAAGTTTAATTTCTGTTTACAGCACTAAACTAATGACTTTGCATTTTCTTTGTCACAATGTCCTTGTGCTACCTACGAGTTCTTTTTATAGCATTAGCAACTTTTAGCGTTGTTAACAGGTGGCATTTTGATTGAGTACTATTCCATGCTCGCTTAAAGAAAAAGCAACGCTGCTTCACTACTTGATTTTGTATCCACAGGCTATCTGGTGATTCTTGAGGGGTGTTAAGACTAAGGATGAAGTGCAGCCTTGCATTACTTGCATTAATTTAACTATTTGAGTGTTTGTGCAGTCTGCGTTTAATAGTCTCAAACAACCATACATACTAAATGTACAGACATGAGCTGTGAATTTATTTGAAGTTCTAAAACATAGAGATTTAAAATAGTATTTTCAGTCATAAGTTCACGTTTTGAGAAGTGGAAAGGTTTGAAAGACATTTACTTAATGCTGACCTTCAAACTTCACTTCACATTCAGACATCTTTGCAAATGTTTCTATATGCAAGCTGCAGAATTATAGCATCCATTTTGCTTGAATGACATTATCTTGTCAGGTGTTGGACTATGACCTTTTGATTATGTTTACTTTTTGGCTGCTAAAGTCATAGATGCATTGCCATATTTTTTTATAATCATAAAAAGTATGCAGTATTGGATCCAGAAAGTTTTCCTTTATGATTATTTGTATCCTCTAAATGTGGGTAAGAATCTACACATGCTTTCACTGTGGTACGTGAAGAAGCTGAAAGAAAAAAAAGTAACTGGGAAAATAATAGAACGGTTTGGGGAAAAGACAGATCAAGATAAGTGAAATGAGAAAGAGAGAGAAGATTGTGAGGCTCTTGCTTTACCATTGTCATCCAAGCAAATTAAGATGAATTGTCTCAACACAGAGGAGCAAAGGCTCAGTAACATTTCAAAGGAGCCATGGTGTCAAGCAGATGCAAGTCCCCACCATCACGCCTTAGATCTTTTCTCCTCCATTTCTTTGTTTTCCAGCATCCTTCCTGTCGTTCCTTCATACCTCCTTCAATCATTGTAACTCTTGTTCTCTTTCATCTCTTTGATTGATCCTTTTCTTCTCTCTTCCCTGTCTTTCTCCCTCTTTCTTTTTAATTGACGTTTTGCTTCTTTAGTCGCACGCTTTCATCTGTGGGAACAGTGTGACCAAGGGCAGAGAAAAACAACCTCTTAAACCAAACCTTATTTGTGTGTGTGTGTGTGTGTGTATGTGTGTGTGTGTGTGTGTGTGTGTGTGTGTGTGTACACTTGTATTGCTATCATTGTGAGAACTAGGTTTTATACCTGTGAAGTGAGGACATTTCAGGAAAGTGAGGTCCTCACTTTCTCACACACCTTCAAAGTGTTTTAAAGTGAAGTTTAGAATTGGGTTTAGGTTTAATTTATGGTCAATGAAGGTGTGTTTTACACAAAGCAATATACATCAATCACAGGTGAGAAGATGAACATTCCCTCATGTGGAAATCTACTGTGGAGTCTCGTACACTCTCCTGTGATGGAATCATCCTTATGTTCCCACAGCCCTAGGGATTATCCACCGAATTAGACCCTATGTTTCCTCAGGCCTACATTACCACAGCACAGGTATGGCCATACACTATAATGCACATAACGTGTTGTTTGAGTGAGGGGATTGGTTTCCAGTATTTCAGCACACATATTGATCCATAAGGAAAACTGCAGAGAGCAAAAAAAGCTTCGAATTTCATTACTTCAATTAACAAAGGTGCACACAAATGATAAGAGCATCTCCACACTGAGAAATGTGCGCATTGAACAAAAGCAGTAACTTCATTAACACCGGATTTGTCAGGATCTGAATGTAATTTATGTTCTGTGTTCTACTACACATCCACACAGCTCAGGTGTGACACTGAGATTCAGATGTATATGGTGAAATTATTTGTAATAAATTATTTTTAAGTAGCTGTAAATCCAAAGTAAGCCTAAAATCCCATACCTTCTTGATCCTCCCCAATGTCTGACTGAAGATTTTGCCCTTTATATCCTTCAATATCAATTCAGTATCATTCAATGCCTCATAAGATTGAAGACAGAGAGAGTGAGGAGAGAGAGAGAGAGTAAGTGCACTTCAGCACTGCACCTCTCTGTAGAAGCTAGTAATTTTACTTTAACTGCGTGTGGCAATTTGTGCTGGTCCTTGTGAATTGGACTGTTATTGCAAAGAGGCTCATTTGCATAGAAAGGGGACCATTTTGAACAAAATGTATGCATATTATCCAATTTATGTGTGCAATTAGCAAAGGAGCACCGAGATGCTATTTGCTTGGCAATGCAGTTAGGGGTGTAAGTTTCTCTTCACAGTTTCTTTTTGTCTCATTTGTGCAGGTTTACCAGTAAAAACTGCAAAATCCTTTTGTAAACTTTCAGGTCTCAAACATGAAGTTTTATTTCCATTGGATGGTACGGTGGCTCGTGGTTAGCACTATGGTTAGTTCTTGGGTTCGATATCCAGCTTGGGCAGAGCCTTTATGTGTAGTTTGCTGACAGTACTGTTCTGTCATAGAAGTACTGACATAGAACAGGAATTGGCATAGTGGCTGCCCACTGCTCTTAACCCTTTATAAGTCACACCAGGCCATGACGACATAAAACATGGATCATTGACTCTAATTTTTGGTCTGTTTTACAGACCTGCACAGACGTCATTCAGACCTCACTTGTTCAAAACTTTTTTTTAAAAAAATGTTAGAGACTCATTCTGTTTGTGTACAAGATGAAATAATTAAACTCAACTTCAAAAATGTCTCCAGCAGGATCTCTTATGTCAGCAATGATTTGTGCTATTCTTCATTTATACACTAGCACAACCCGTATCTATAGCAACTAAAAAGGAGATATGGGTTCTCCAGGAAACTGGTTGGATAAGAGCGGCAAGGTAGGGATAATGTGTCCCGGTAAGAGAACACGGAGGCGGTCAGATAGATGTATCCTTCATTTATTTAGCTGTGGTCTGCAACAATAATACAAACAAATAAACAATCATTTTACTATCATATAAACAGTAAACTAGCTTAACACTGTACTAGCTTAATATTAGTTGTACAAACAATAATGTAATAATCATTAAACATCACCTAATAATCACACTCACCACTTCTCATTTACACACAGCAGGAAAACAGGAAAATGATGTGAAGGAAAACTCTGCTCTTGACCGCATGGAAGAAAGGAAAAAACTAACGGAGCAGAAGCATGCACACAGGTGGTGCATTCAGGAACGTCAGTAAAACTGAGACACATTCGATAACGTGGGACAAATAAGTTCTCCATACAAACACGCTATAAACAACTAAATCTCTCTTGAACAATGTGGGCTTTCGAACACAGCCGCCCCCGACTGTCAACATTGACAGTTGAATCCAAGGTAGAAAGGTCACTCAGGTAAGTAAGTCCTCGGTTTCCTCATCTTCAAGCTTGGGGAGTTGGACCAAGCGAGCTACAGGTCGAATGTATGTCCGATCCTTGACCTTCACAGCAGCAGTCCGAATACGCCCATCAGCTCCAGGATAAGTATCCGTCACCTTACCGACGGGCCATGAAGCTCGTGGGAGTTGGGGATCCACGATGAGCACCACTTGGTTTGGCATGAGGCATTTCCCATCCTTCTGCCACTTCTGTCGCTTCTGTAAAGTAGGCAAGTAGTGACTAATGAACTTGGACCAGAAGTGGTCAACAAGGACTTGACTATGTCTCCATCTGCGATTTCCAAGGGTATTGCTTAGGTCATAAACTGCTTGAGGGAGTGAGGCATCATAGCGTCCCATCAGTAGAATGCTAGGTGTGATGGGATCCGGATCTGCTATGTCTGATGAAACATAACCAAGAGGCTTAGCATTCAAGATGCCTTCCACTTCTACTAGCACTGTCTGGAGCACCGTTTCAGATACAGTCTGGTCTTTAAGTACAACCTTGAGGGCAGTCTTTACAGACCTTACCTCTCTCTCCCATGCTCCACCAAAGTGGGGAGCACTGGGAGGATTGAAGCAGAAGGTGATCTGCTGTTCTGCCAGCTGTTCCTTTAGAGAAGGAGTCATCGCTTCAAAGGCTTCACGTAGCTCTCTAGCTCCACCGACAAAGTTTGTCCCATTGTCGGACAGGAGCTCAAAGGGTTTGCCTCTTCTGGCTATGAAACGACGCAATGACATCAAGAAAGCGTCAACATTGAGGCTGTCAAGGAGGTCCAAATGCACGCACCTGGTTGTCATGCACTTGAAGACTATGCCCCAGCGTTTCTCGGTTCGTCGTCCAATCTTCACCGTGAATGGTCCGAAGCAATCGACACCAGTCGAATAAAAGGGTGGCTTATACAGCCGTAGACGAGCTGGTGGCAAATCCGCCATCTTAGGGACTGAAGGATTGGCTCGCCATGACTGACAATGCATACAGTTGTTTTGGTACCTCTTGACTGCTTCCCTACCACGCAGAATCCAAAATCGGCGACGCAGTTCAGCCAGGACTCTCTCTGGTCCAGGGTGCAGGAGCGTTTCGTCGAAGTCCTGGATGATGAGCTTAGTCAGAGGATGCTTTGGGTCTAGTAAGACCGGGTGGATTGCGTCTGTCTCTAGCTGTTCAGCTCTTCGGAGTCTCCCACCGACTCTAAGGAGTCCTGTCTCCTTATCATACTCAGGAGATAGTGAGCCCAGCCGGCTATGGGAAGGTAGGGGTCGGTCTGACATGAGAGCCTTAACCTCCTCGGGGAATGACATAGACTGGGCTTGCTTTAGATGGAGATTCTCTGCTTTGACGTAATCAGCTGCCTCAATAGATGAACTGGTGCCTGGATCAGCCGCCCCGTGCAGGGATCGCACTGTTGCTTGCATGAGGTCCTTCCATGTAGAGAACAAGCTGACATCAGGAAGCTGAAGAGAGGGGTCAACAGTCACATGTGCGCAGAAAGAGGACTTCTTCAGTTCACTATCCTCTGGCCCTGGATAGACAGATGGACTGATAGGCCAATGATTCTCAGAACAATGAAGGAAGTCAGGACCTTGGTGCCAACGGTGTGGTCGGGAGAGTTCCTTTAAGGTCTTGCCACGCGTGATGTCGTCAGCGGGGTTATTGGCACTATCCACGTACCTCCAGTTGCTCACATCTGTAAGGTTCTGGATCTCGGCCACACGAGTGCCCACAAAAACCTTGTAACTACAAGATTCTGACTGGATCCAGTGGAGGACTGTTGTGGAGTCCGACCAGAGTGTGACCTTCCTGATAGGTAAGGTGAGCTCAGTTTGGATGACACGAGCTAGTTGAGCACCAGTGAGCGCAGCACTCAACTCCAACCGAGGGATGGATAGTTGCTTCTTTGGTGCCACACGGGATCTGGCTAGGATGAAAGCAACATGAATTTCCCCTTGATCATCCTCCGTTCGCAAATAGGCAACAGACCCGTATGCTCTCTCAGAAGCGTCGCAGAAAATATGGAAATCTCGGATAGATGTAGGAGAGTCTGCGGAGGCTGGTGCATAGCATCTTGGGATTTCCATCTGAGCCAGGTCGGGAATTTCCTGTTCCCATGTTAACCATCTGTCTCGCAGGCTCTGTGGTTGAATTGGGTCATCCCAACCGATTCTTTCCTTCCAAAGGTCCTGGACGAGAATCTTGGCTCTTGTTGTAAATGGAACAATGTACCCTAACGGGTCGTACTGACATGCAAGTACCTTGTAAACGGTCCTTAACGTGGGTTCTGTTCTCTCTGCTGGTCTGTGTTTGTACTTCAGTGAGTCGCGGAGGCAGTCCCATCGCAATCCAAGAGTTGGCTCCTGTAGGTCTGTACTGGATTGGGAGAGCCATAGCTCACTGCTCTCAGACCGTACATCAGGTGGACGATGCTCAATGACAGCTGGAACGTTGCTAGCCCACTGGCGTATCTCAAAACCGCCGGAGTGGAGCAGCTGGCACAGCCTGTCTACCAGGTCCTTAGCTTCCTCTTTTGAATGCGTACTGTGGAGACAGTTATCCACGTAGAATGACTGCTCAACACAGTCCGCGAGGTCGCTGTTGGTTTCCTGAACGTGCCGCTGCAGGGCGTAGATGGCACAACAAGGACTGCAAGTAGTGCCAAACGGTAGGACTTGCCATTCATAGATCTTTGGCTCCTCCGTCCTCTGCATCCCCCGCCAGATGAAACGCAGGACTGGTTTGTCAGTTGGCAGCAAGCGTATCTGGTGGAACATACCCTTTATGTCTCCACTCACTGCCACTGGATACTGCCGGAACCGAATGAGGACTCCGAGCAACGATGGGCCTAAAGTAGGTCCGGGCAGGAGAAGGTTGTTGAGGGACTTCCCGTCGTACTGGAAAGAACAGTTAAAGACTATTCTGTTCTTGTTGTTATGCCGCACCATATGGTGAGGGATGAACCAAGACTCGGGGGTTGACATAGCTGCCTCTGGTGGCACAACTGCTACATAGCCCATCTTCTCGAGCTTCTGGATCTCCTGACAGTATACCTTGGCTCGTTCTGGTTCTTTGGCAAGTCTCCGCTCTGTACTTCGGAGGCTAGGTAACACTGCTTCCATAGGAGCCTGAAGGTTTGGAGAGTTGGCTCGACGAAGCAATGGCGTGGCATATCTCTGTATCCCACCAACAGTGACCCTGATGGTGGACGTCTCAAGAAGGTTCAGGGCTTGCTGGTCTTGCTTTGACCGGGTTGCTTGCTTCTCACTCATAAAGGGGAGAGTGTCAATCTGCCATAGCCGCTCTACGTTCTTTAGGAGCTCACAGGTAGGCGTGACCGTTGCGGTGAACAAGCATTGCTGTTCGGATGAAGCTATGTGCTCCGTGCTGGTGGGACCTTGGAGCGACCAACCAAGTTTGGTGTGGACTGCAATGGGTCCTCCTGGTGGGCCCAAATGCACCGGCTCTATAGGTGCAAGAAGATGAGGCATGTCAGATCCGATGAGCAACAGAGGTTGGACATGGTCGACAGGAGGCAGAGGTAAGTTGCGGAGGTGTTTATACCTCCGTTGGAGGATTGACACTGGATAAGAGTGTTCTGACAAGCCTAGATTGTCAGATGTGAATGCTCGACGTACGTGATGCTTCTCAGCAGGTTCGATCGGGGAAGATACACGAAAAGTCACTGAAGCACCGTGCAGCTGCACTACGTCCTGGTGAACAGTCCTGATGGTAAGCGTTTCAGGATGTAATGTGAGGTTCAGGTGTTGAACAGCTGATGGCAGGATGATGCTTCGCTCAGAGCCATCGTCCAGGACTGCGTAAGTCTCTAAGACTCGGTTCCCATTGTGAAGTAGGACTTTCACGATTTTCAGCATCACCTTGGGGGATCTGTTTGGTCTATCTAAGTACACCTTTGTCGTGGGGGCAGTCACCATCAGCACACTCTTCTGTGTTTGCTGGACTGCATCATGTAGTATAGTCAGATGCTGCTCCTTGCAGACATTGCAAGGTCGCTTGAGGGTACAAACGTCAGGCTTGTGAGATCGTCCACACCTCCAGCACCGTTGCCCGTCTGTTAACCAATCCACCATCTGTGCTGTGGTCAACGTCTTGAACTTGAGGCAACCGTTTAAGAAATGCTCTTTGTTGTTGCAGTGTGGGCAGTATGGTTGAGGTTTAGATGAAGGCCTAGGCTGGGCAGGCCATCCTTTGGAGCCTCGCTGATCACTAGCAGCCAGGAAGAATGCTGTGGGTTTCTCCTTTGGTATACTGAGAGGACGTTGATCCCTTTTGGTTGGCTTGGGAGCCTCATAGTGGTAGAGTGAAGCTGCTCTACCTGCGATGCGCTTGGCCTGAGATTTCATCTGTAGCCAGGAGCTCAGATCTGGTAAAGTATAGGTTTGGTCAGTTCCTGTCCGAAGAATGCCTTGGTTCAGACAATATTCTACGAACCCATCGCGATAACTTGGCGGCATCTTGCTCAGCAGTCGGTCAACGTGGGATCCACATCTTAGCTCGTAGCCATTCTGTCCCTCCAGAGTCCTAAGCATGCCTACTAGTGACTGGATCGACAAGGCGAACTCATCAAAGGCTTCAGAGTCTCCAAACCTGATGGCTGGGGCGTTCAGGATTGCGCCTAATTCACTTTGGACAAACTGGCGGGGTTGACCATACTTGTCCTGTAGAGCTTGCATAGCCATGGTGTACGGCTTAAGGTCGTGCATGTATGCTTTAGCGAGTTGGAGTGCACTATGAAGTTTCAAGTGTCCAAGGAGCACCTGATACTTGTACTGCTCATTGAGGTGCTGATGGCTATTTAACAAGTTGTCAAGGGCCATCTTCAGTAGGGCAAAGTCGCTTTCTTTACCACTCTCGAATATGGGGATCATCGGTTTCGGGATGCCATAGGACGAAGCGAGGATTGGAGAAACATCGGGCACTTGTGGACTGGGTTGAGTCAAAGCTGGAGTGGCATATGACAGTGTTTGTACAGGGTGAATGAAGGCATTCGGCTGATGGTAGTTTGCTGCCACCGAGCTAAGAGGTAGGGTCGCAGGAGGATGAGCTAGTTGTAGCAAGGGAGATGAAGCCAGCATTATTGGAGGTGGAGCTACACGTTGAGTAGCAGGAGGCAGAGCCGTGTCTCGAACGGGAGGCGGAGCCAGACGTTGCGCTGGGAGCAGAGGCGGAGCTACGTGTTGCACTGGGGGGGGAGCCACCTGAAGTGGAGGCAGAGCCCAGGGACCCTGTGGAGGCGGAGTCACGTGTGGCGGAGGCAGAGCCACGGGTAGCGCCGGAGGCGGAGCCACTTGAACCTCTGGAGGCAGAGCGGCCGACACCAGTGAATGAGTTGAATGGGCAGGAGAGGCTCTTGCACCATCTGGTTCTTGTGCTTTCTCTTTAAGAAGAGATGTAACCATCTTAGCTATTTCCAGATCGTTAGCTCTCTTCTTTATTTGTCGCCGTTGTTCAAGTTGCTTTGTTAATGATTCTCGGGTGCTAAGAACTTCCTCCTGTAGCTTTTGGGCCTCTCTGGCTTGAGCTTGAAGTCGCTGATACTCTACTTGGACGAGTTGGTCCTCTTCCACCTGCTGCTGCAACTCCTCAAGCTCTATCTGCTTTACTCGCTCTTCAAGCTGGGCTGCCTCAAGGTCTGAGAGAGATGGGAATGTCCTTTGGGATGCACGTGAGTACCTTGTGAGTCTGGAATTGGAGGTCCGGGAAGAACGTGTTCGCTCACTGTGTGAATGTCTGGTGGAGGGAGCTGGCTGTGTGGCTTGGTTTTGTCCCTCTGGAGGGAGAGTTGCAGCCACGTAGTCGCTCAGGTATGATGGAGGGTGTCGTTCCCTCTGTGAAACACGTTGGGGTGCAGGTTCAGTCTGCGCATCCACGTTTGTTGGTTCCATACCTTGATTGATGCTCTTATCCGGCTCGAAGGACCATAAAAAGGAGATATGGGTTCTCCAGGAAACTGGTTGGATAAGAGCGGCAAGGTAGGGATAATGTGTCCCGGTAAGAGAACACGGAGGCGGTCAGATAGATGTATCCTTCATTTATTTAGCTGTGGTCTGCAACAATAATACAAACAAATAAACAATCATTTTACTATCATATAAACAGTAAACTAGCTTAACACTGTACTAGCTTAATATTAGTTGTACAAACAATAATGTAATAATCATTAAACATCACCTAATAATCACACTCACCACTTCTCATTTACACACAGCAGGAAAACAGGAAAATGATGTGAAGGAAAACTCTGCTCTTGACCGCATGGAAGAAAGGAAAAAACTAACGGAGCAGAAGCATGCACACAGGTGGTGCATTCAGGAACGTCAGTAAAACTGAGACACATTCGATAACGTGGGACAAATAAGTTCTCCATACAAACACGCTATAAACAACTAAATCTCTCTTGAACAATGTGGGCTTTCGAACAGCAACCATAACACAATCTGATGGTCTTTTTGTGCATTACATACCTCATACAAGTGGTAAAGATTGCCCAAAAATTTTGCCCAAAAATTGATTTTCTTTTTGACCAGATATCAAGACACAAAGTGACCCCTACCAAATGGTTGAGCAGACCTACAAAGGTTAATACTTAAGATGGGTTAAATGTAGAGATTGAATCTCACTCTACAACTGTATGTGTGTCAAATAAAGTATCTTTATAAAATTATTTCCTGAAACAGCAGGTTTGGAGCAAACAATATCCAACACGAGTAAATAATGCATTTGTTGAGGATTATTTTCAGCAGCCGATTAATCCACATTTGGTACTCAAGTGAGTATTTCTGGTAGCAGGTTGATGTGTGCGCATTTAAGTCAAAATAAACTACAGTATGTGTGTTCAAAGAAGTTGTGGCTCCCTGATGTATTTTTAATATTTCTTGGACAACAATGGAGCTCTATGGTACTCATGTGGAGGCTGTTGGGCCAACAATGGAATTGGCCTTGAGAGCTGGTGAGCAAAGTTATTTTCCAGGCTCACAGTTGAAAACAGTTTGATGGTAAAACTAAAGCACTCCAAGAGCGTACATTTGAGTGGCCATTAATTTAATCTGCCTCTGTGTGTTCTTGGGCTTAACCAGCACAAACACTGCAGTGCTGCTGACAGAAAATCGATCACTCTGCTTGTTCGTGGATTATCTCTGGTGTTGTGGTAATTGAGTTTCGTGAAAGAGAATGTATCATATCAGCTATCGTTCAATGGATTTTCAGATACATGTTTCTATGCTACATGTATGAGGACATTTCACTAGCAACACTGCTTTCATTACCAGATACAACATAGGTGTATGAACAGCTATTGAGAACATGGTGTGTATGTACTTGATCTCACCCAGTTGGCAAACAAAAGTCTTGGTAGAAAGATGTTGAAGAAGGAAGTGAATACAAGACATTATCATTTATTCAGTCTTATTTTTTCAAACTTACAATGAAACTTTCTAATTTCATTGCCACCACACTGTAATGTTCATGCTAATTTGCTCATTCTGTCAATAGATTACATCCTTTACAACCTTTCCGCAATATAAGATGAATGCTCAAGTTACATTTTTCAACATTAACATGAGTCCTGTTTTTTAAATAAATGTATTCCATGGTGACATTCACAGTCTAATTTACTGGATAAAAGGCATCATACTTACAGTGATGGGCTGTCATGGTGAAAGTGCAGGAATCCTAAGAATTAATGGCAGCAAAAAGCTTCATGTGGTATATTATTATATGATAGGCTTGACTGAGCTTGATAAGCTTTTTTAACAGGAGACATTTTGACATATCACAGTATAGCATAGGTGTAATACATTATAAAATGAATGATGGCTGAATTCCATTTGGCTGCTTCAGTTTCAGGGTCCTGGTATTGCACATGCTGGATAACTGCCACACTGTCATGATTTACTGGAATGCTTCAGAAAAGTGGTATTGTAAAAGTGACTTCAAACCTAGAGTAGGTTTGCTTTGGTCTGAATCAGATGATGAGTTGGTGATATTTTCCCCTTCATTTGGTAAATCAATTAATCAATATTTAGTTATATAGCACTAAAACATAACAAAACTTATCTCAAGGCACTTTCACATAGAGCAGGTCTAGACCGTACTCTTTAATTAGATTTACAAAGACCCAACATCCCCCCATGAGCAACGGGAGCTGTTTAGTCTTGTAGTTGGGTCAGACCACATCCAAGGGTCTCAGTGCAGTTGTTTTCTACCACCCCTGAGTATGACTCCTGTGTTCAGACCTGCCAAAATACATTGCTACAAAGGGGGAAAATAAACAAGAGTCTGATTCAACTAGAATAAACAGTTCAGGTTTAGACATACCTGTGCTTTTCCTATAACAAATCAAAGTATCTACCTATTGAGATCTCTTTCACTTTCTTTTAGTTGTGTTTCATCTATCAAGGCAAGTATGTTAATCATATATCTACTCTGGTGACTTCATGTGAATTCCAACAAAGCTGCACTTGATTTAAACCAGAGCTAAAGTGCAACACACACATCGCAAAAAAATCTCTAAATATTACTTAAAATTTTCTGTCGAGCTGATACAGTAGTAAAGTCAAATTGCCACAAAGTTTAACCACTTAACATACGCCCTGTTTTTTATGCTGTTAGCCTAAACAACATGCCCAAGTTGTGAGCAGCACAGATCCCACATAGTTTGAGACTCAGAGATGTGTCTGGTATCATTGGAAAGGTAACACTCTCAGGATTCTTGTAAAAGTGTCTGTGTGATTCTGTGACTTACTGACAAAGAGTGGCAGAGGTTACAATGATGGGGTTGTTTACTCGCCCATAGGTTTGCCTTTACAATGACATGTGTACAGACATTCAGGGACCTCTCAGCAGGATATAGACACAATGAGGCCACAGCCACAGGTCTTGGCTTCATGGAGTCCACATTTGGAGTCAAAAGACCAAAAGATGAATTTTTCACAATTATGCGTTTTCCTTAGGTCCTTTTTGGAGACTCCAAATGGACACTTGGTTACCATGGTTACCAAAGCTGTATAACCACGATCAAACACATCCCCTTTGCCTTCAATCAAAATCTTGGTCTCTAATGAAAGCTGACGCCATATTATTATTATTATTATTATTATTATTATTATTATTATTACTACATATAAGCATATTTTTTTTGTTTGGCCATATCTATCTATCTATCTATCTGTTTATTTTGGTATAAGTCATATGTCAAGTCGAAGAAGAACCAACCGTGTACCAAAATGCCGAGTGCGTAATGATATATGGTTCAACTCTTTTACGCACAGGGCGCACGCCGGTTACGCTTGGAGTTTGTTTATGGACAGCCAAACTTAATAGCTTAGTGTCATACACCGTTGGAAACCTCAGACTATTTCCTAAAAGGTTATCAACTTCATTTCACTGAATATTTCCATAGGCTAGAACAGCAGTCAATCAAAGCCATGTCGTCATTGTCGTCGGTCACATGTCCTCATTGGCTTTGGAGACATGTACTGCCTAATCCTAAACACCGATTGGCTTGTGTGTGGTGTCATCAGAAGCAGGAGAGGCTCACGGTCGTAAACATCTAGTCACGTGTACTCTGAGATGGACGCGCAGGTCAGGAAATGACGTAAACGGACCGTATATGGTTTGTTATTTGTGTTATTACGTTACGTGTTGGAATAAATACATGGACATATTGAGGAAAGTATTTCGGTTTTATGGAAACGGATTTCATATTTCACAAGAATGGATACTTGGCGATCTGTACAGAAAGTCCTGAGTCATAAGATGAACGTTGTGGATAAAGGGAAGACTTTGAAGGTATGTAGGCATTATAGCTTTTCTTACTTAGCTCAGGGGCTAGCCGAGCTAATCGCTAATACTATTACGGCTGTGAGCAACCATATAAGTCGTGAGTGGTCTTGAATGAATCAGGACAATCTAAGCTTTCCAACGATGTACGGCATGAATATATATGTTTATGGGTTGGTGTTTAAAACATTCAGAATAACGTGTGGCTACCTCCTAACATCCGTACCGTCCCGTCGACGGAACAGCGTGCGTTAAGTGGTTAATGGAAACCGATCTAATGAATAAATCATGACGTACTTGAAGCATGAAGCTTCCACTTAACTGAAGAGCTGAGAGCATCAGATCTGTGTGGAGTGATGAGGACACTGCAGTGTTCTTCAAATTAATACATGAAACCAACACAAAAGGTCATACTTTCATCATGTTTTCTACGTTGTTTTTTAATGCTTGAGGTTTGACTCTTTTAATTACATTTGAAGAAGCCAGCAGGGACACTATGGTCTGCAGTAGCTCATCAATTAATGTGACCTACAGATAAGTGGCAGAAAATTGATAAATGGATTAACCAATTACAAAATGAATAATTTAAGTCCTTTCAAGCTAAAACCGACATTAAAATTGACTAGCTGACTAGCTATTGTAGCTTGCTGTACCAACAGTGTTTGCTATGATGGTTGCATCAGTCTCACTATGTAAAATGCCTCCCTACAGCCCACAACCACATTCAAAAAAAGTTAGATCTAATGTCACTATCAATACTTTTTAATAGAAATAGAGCAAACAAGTAGATTCTATTGCTAATAAACTGTGTCTTTAAGAATGCTTTCACTCTGATCAACAGAAACACTGATTAAAAAGCAGCTTGTTACCGAATTACTTAGTATTAAATGTAACATTACAATTGTCATCGACTGTAAAGTATCTAAAAGGTAACTATCAGAGACCTTTGTTAACCTCTGTGTCAAAACAGGAAGATGTAGGGGAGGAAACCTCATCACCTACTCACACATTTGCATTCTCTCTTCTCTCTGGGGAATCTTTAAAACGTTAACACAGCATTTTCTTCAGGCTTCCACCAATTAGGATTGATTGATGTGGCTGGGATTATCACCCTAACTGTCGAGGTGGGTTAATGAGAAGTAGGAGCCACCCTGCCTAACCCGAAACTGTTTGTGGAGCCGGAGGCAGTGTGTAATGGATGATGGCATCTGCCTTCATAATGGCACCAGTAAGAAGTGTGTGTGTGTGTGAGAAAGAGAGAGAGAGAAAGATAACAAACATGCATGTGATCATCTGTATGTACTTTCTGGAGCTGCAGTGGAGCTAAATGAGGCAACTGTGACACGATGATAATGACACGCCATTGTTTTTTTAGCTAGAGTTTTAAAAATAGATACCAGGTCTGGGATTTACCAGGAATCCAGCTGTCGCAGAATCCCCAAGCTTGTCAATTTAAATGTGAAGATGACAAAAGAAGCAGCTTCATTTAATTTGTGTAGTTCTGTTTTTATCAAATGAGCAACCCAACTGTCAGTATGCTCTTCAGTCTCATCCTCATTTCTTCTCCCTCACCATGTTCTCTCTTTCAACTCCCCAGACCTGAATTTTTCAAGTTGTCCACCAGGTGCACAGGGACTTTTCTGCCTCTTCCCATCTACACATCTGTTTCCACCTAGTAACTGTCAGCACCTATTGCTCATCAGCTCCTCTCTTCTTGCTCATTTGCTTTGTTGTCCAGCGGTTGGTCATAGTTATCTCTATGGACACTTGCTTTTTCCCTGGTGGGACTTTGTTTTGCCTGGTGTTAGGCTACTTTAAGGTCTGCCAATTATGTTTTGAGCATGTGGCATCTTGTTACTTCCATCTCAAACCTGCTAATTACACACTTTCACTTTTATTTTCAACAAGGTTATCACTAAGCATCAAGCATCAGCGTCTCATTTCCCTGCTCGCCATTTTAATCATTGCCACCTGAGTTTCCTCCAACATGAGAACTGCTGGTTAATCTTACACTCGCACATTATTTACAGAGTGGGAAGAACCTTCTGTTGTCCTGACTGCAGAGTTTTCACATAGCAGACCTGTTCAGGGCAGCAACAGGATTCCGATAAAAGCCTTTTAGAATCTTCATTCACATCTTAATGTCCCCAAATGGCCTTTTTAAATGTCTGGTTTCAAAGGAAAACAGTCATTTATTTAAGCAATTTCTCTTCCATGCATTATTTATGAGTTTAATAACAGCTTCATTTAGCCTGTATGAAAGTCTTCTCCTTAGATTGATCCTGCTTGATGCTTCTTCCTGCAGATATCTGATTTTTCTAAATCAGGTATTCTGACATCACATGACTAGACATTGGTGTTCTTTCACCCTTAATCAAAAGATAATCACTGATGGACTCCATAACTGTTTGGATCCCAGCCTTAGGACTCCTTGCCTGTTCCAAAATATTCAAGTCCTTCCAAGAAGGAGCGAGGCTGAAGCCACTGCATGCAAATTAGAGGCACTCTGTCTCCACATGTGCTAATGGGAGTGCAATCATTTTTTCCATTAGCATCTGTGGATTTTGGCCCAATATGACACTTTTTTCCTGGAAATTACATTTTAAAAAGTGGAGGGTATCATATTCGAGGACTAGACAATTATGAATTATTCATAACAGATTCATTGTTGCTCAGCTAGCAAGTTTCTACAACTGTTATATATAAACTGCCTGTTTATAGTGTGTCTTAAAAGTCAGTCAGATTTTTTCTCCTTGTGATTACTGGATCGAGAATCATGGCTATTCCTTTTGAAAGAAGCATGATAAACAACATCTGTACCCTCTACCCTCACAATCTTTCCAGGGTCTGCTGCGAAGTGTCTTGTCTGATCATCAACAATCTTAATTTTGGTCTCATCAGAACATAGATCCTTCTTCTAGGTGAGTTTTCTACTTTCTGGTAAACTGTATCTGAAATGAGTTTTTTATGAGTGGAGTTCTCTTTGCAACTCTCACATGATGCTGCAGTTGTTGAAGCAGCCGTCCAACTGTTGTTTTAATTCTCTCCAGTCTACAGTCTGTAAGATCAGGTCTCTTGGTGTCTTCCCCGACTCATCTCCTTCTGACATGCTCATTTTATGAGGACAGTGTGGTCTCGGCAGATTTACAGCTGTGCGGTACTTTTTCCATTTCTTGATAATTGATTTAACTCTACTTCAAGGGATGTTCAGTGACTTGGAAGTATTCTTGTATGCACCTTCTGACTTACACAGTTGCTTGGAGTGTTTCTTTGTCTTTATAGTTTAACCACGACTGACTAAACAGTAGACCTTGCATATACAGGTGTATTTACTAAATTTTATATTTGTCATGAGTGTAGATCACTTTGTAGAGATGATTCACATTGACATTAAAGTGTGTGAATTATATTGGTGTAATTGGTACAATTGGTATTGTCAGTCGTTTTTCTTTGCCCGAGTGCTCATTACATAGTATGGAACAAGAGTCAAAGAAAACCAACTTGTACTGTAGCTACATAATACAGTATCATGTGTGTGTTCTAGCATTGTGAGGTAGTAGTGGTATATAATTGGACCGAAGTGACATTTACAGACATGTTTACATGCTGCTTACATTGCTGCATATGAGTTAGTTATCAAAAACTTATGATAAGGCAGCTAGATAGAATATGTTACTGTTTTGTGCAAAGATTTGATTGGCTGAATGGTCAGTGTTGGAACTACTTCTATTCAATTTTGCAAAACAATTAAACGTAAAAACTTGTATACTTCTTTATAGGCACTGTTGATGCCTTAAGCTAACATGTTTTAAAACCTTCAATGTTTTAAAAAAGAAAAAAAACCTTCTCCACTTTAATTTGTGAATACCAATCTGGTCTGCAGCCTGGATGGAGAAGGTGAGGTTGTGGATGTTCATGATTGAAAATTACAACCATACATATTAGAGGTGTAAAGGTATACAGTACCATGGCAAAATATATACACAATATGCATTGCCTTGAAAAAAAGCAACCTTTTTCCCTCAAAGTCAGAACACCACAACAAGCAAGCAAGTTTCTTCATATGCAAGTGAATGTTCAGCTCAGGAACCAGTTTCTCATCTTCCACCAGAAGACTATTTCTTACCATTAATGGACTTGTGATGGCCACACTCGCAGCCACACAACTGAACTAAAGTTTGTATGACTCCCACTCACATGGGTTTCTTTTACATTTAGTTCATTCTTTTTCATCATTTAATTCATATTTCAAATAAATAACACACAGATTTGGTTTATAAAGTACTCATTATATTTCACATTTTGGCAGTACATTAGTTTCTATTTGTAAGCACCCACATTTAGTTAAATTTTTGTAAGGTCATTAGTTCTAATTTGTTCTTTTCTGAGTTACCAGTTTGAGGTCCTGCTCCTGGAGACATCTGGCCACGACCAGGCAAAGGATGGGCACCAGGAGATGGAACTGTTAAATACCAGGAGTGGCTGATTGGGTCATACCATGTCCTGCTACTTCAGGCAGACTGTGTATTTAGGAGTTAGTTATGTTGATTTATTTTCTCTTTATTGAATATTTAGTCAGATATTTTTGGGTTTGTTAATGTAATTGAGTTAACCTTTTTTGGGGGGGGACTATTCTATTTGTTTCATTGGTAGTGTTTGTCTGTTAGTCATCCCTCTTGTGTTATGTATGGTCTGATCAGCCAGTATACAATGGGGGAAATGAGTATTGAACGCATTAACTGTTTTGTCATTACATTTATTTCCAAAGATGCAATTCATGTGACATTTCTTCCAGACACTGGTATTAACTCAAATAATCCACACATGAAAAGAAATCACAACATTCAAATCCATAAATAGTGATTATGTGGAATTAAGTGCAATAACACAGGAAAAAAGTATTGAACACACCATGGGAAAGCTGTATAGTTTGGCAAGGAAAGGCACCATACCATCTCAAACCTGAAAGTAATTAGTCTTTGTACTTCCTATAAGTGCAAACCAACATCAGCTGGGTTAGTGCTAATTGATGGCCCTATAAACAGGTTGTTTTTTCACCAAGTAGTCAAACAAGACACATCTCATGATGGGTAAAGGAGCTCTCTCAAGACCTTCGCAGCCTGATTGTTGCTCAGCATCAGAATGGAACTGGTTATAGACTCATCTCAAAGAATCTGAGTATTCCAGTAAGCACCGTTGGGGCCATTATCCGCAAGTGGAAGAAGCATCACCTTATCATCAACAGGCCGCGCACAGGAGCTCCTTGCAAGATTTCTGACCAGGGAGTCAGAAAGATGGTCAGAAGAGTTCTCAAAGAGCCAAGGACCACCCGGAAAGCGCTCCAGAAAGACATGGAGGCAGCAGGTACAAGTGTTACAGAGAAAACGATAGGCAATGCACTCCACCGCCATGGCCTCTATGGACGCTCAGCCCGCAAGACTCCATTCCTCAAAAAAAGGCATGTTGAAGCTCGTTTAAAGTTTGCTAAACAGCATCTGGATAAGTCTGTGGAATACTGGGAGAATGTTGTCTGGTCAGATGAGACCAAAATTGAACTTTTTGGCTGTCATACTACACACCATGTTTGGAGGAGAAATGGCACTGCACATCACCCAAATAACACTATGCCAACAGTGAAGTTTGGTGGTGGAAACATCATGGCATGGGGTTGTTTCTCATCTCAGGGTACTGGCAGACTTCATATAATTGAAGGAGCAATGAATGGAAACATCTATCGGCAAATTCTTGAGATGAACCTGCTGCCATCCACCAGGATGATGAAGATGAGACGTGGCTGGACCTTTCAACAGGACAACGATCCGAAGCACACAGCAAAGTTGACTCTCGAATGGTTTTAAAAAAAGAAAATCAATGTGTTAGAATGGCCCAGTCAATCACCTGACTTAAATCTGATTGAACATTTGTGGAAAGAACTAAAGATAAGGGTTCACCAGAGGGCACCAAAGAATATTCCAGATTTGAAGACAATCTGTGCGGAGGAATGGGCAAAAATCACACCTGAGCAGTGTGGCCGATTAGTTCATACATACAAGAAGCGTCTGGAAGCAGTCATTGCAAACAAAGGCTTCTCCACAAAGTATTAAACGAGTCTCAGATAGTGTGTTCAATATTTTTTTCCTGTGTTATTGCACTTAATTCCACATAATCATTATTTATGGACTTGAATCTTGTGATTTCTTTTCATGTGTGGATTATTTGAGTTAATACCAGTGTCTGGAAGAAATGTCACATGAATGGCATCTTTGGAAATAAATATAATGAGAAAAAAGTTGACGTGTCCAATACTTATTTCCCCCATTTGTATATGTTCCCCATTGTCTTCATTTGGGAGGTCAGAGGCCTGTACTACAAAGCTGGATTTTCTCTTATCGAGGTAACTTCAGGGTTAACCCTGGGTTTTCCGTACTACGAAGCTGGTTCACTTCTTACCGGGGTAAATCGCCATGGTAACTTATGCTGAAAGGCTAACCTGGTCCGGAGCCGGTTATGTTCTGGATAAGAGATCAATGAGTACAAAAGCACCACCTCCTGAGCAATCAGTTCTCTTAGAAAATGACCTGCCCATTCTTAAAAGATCCTGTCAACATTGGTGCGCGGATCGTGAGAGGAGCGCTTAGGAGAGCAAGAGTTTTTAGGGACAGATGCAATTTTTTAATTGACCAAAATATATATTTAAAAAATAATCCTTGAGGCACATGAGGGATATTATTCTGTATGTTATACAGTTGGTTTGACATCATTCACTCAAATGGTTGAGGCGCATAATAGGTTTGTATTTTGAATGTTGAATATTAAACTAACTTAATGTCTCTTATGAAAGGAAGGGCACTGAGGAAGCGCTCTGCCCCAAACGTCTGTGCCGTAATAAAGTGACATTGAGTGATCAGAGTGCTGTCCGTTAAAATTGTCAGATAAATTAATATTGTATAATCTCATGAATTTACACATTAACAGAGTCTGCAATTTTCTGCCAGGATTCCTTCCTGGCTTTTGCTGCAGCAACAGTGTTGCTTTTGGCCTGGATGATGTTTGAATTCTTCTTATGAAGACAACATGGTAAAGTAGTTTGCGCTGCAGAGTTTCTCCATGTTTGTGATTGGTCAGACGCTGCAAACACATCAGTGATCCAGATTGGAAAACCCTGGGTTCAATTACCGAGTTGATAACCAGTTTCGTAGTACCGCTTATCCTAGATTGCGAATGTCTGAATAAATCAACCCAGGTAACGGAGAGATATCCAGGGTATGTTAATCCAGCTTCGTAGTACAGGCCTCAGGTCTGTTAGTGTTAAGTTGACTTTATTTGCGTTCTGTTTATTTTGTCCTCTTTTATGGGCCCAAAACTTTAGTTATTTTGTTGTTGTATCATTTTGCAGTTTTTGGGTAAAATAAAAAACCCTCTTTCTTTAAGAAACACCTCAGTTTCCTTTGTCAGCCAGCTCGGACCCTTACAGGACTCAAGAGATTTTGAAAAGGTCACTTAGACTTCAAACTCACTACAAACTAGAGCTTCCCCTACTGTTGTATTCACCATTACATCACTGGTGACATTATGTCACGTCATGACACACCTGCCCTAAACGTGAAACAGCTGGCGTGGTACTCCATTAAATGTGCACCCTATGTGTTATAATCAATGATTCCTGTGAAGACCCAGCCCCTCCCCCACACCGTGTCTTGACTGCCAAAATTAGAACTTGCATTAGTGGTGAAGAAAATCTCATGATGACCCCGGCTTCAAGACACGTCTCATTCATTTGATAGATTATTTTTATAGCATTTCTGCCTCACCTGACAGTCTCGTTGGGAGCATGATGGGATACATGGGAATGAGGAAGAGCATGGGGATGAAATGTGACAAATGCCAGGGGCTGGATTTGATCATGCCGTTCTCATGCTCTTTTCAACATGAGTGAATGAGAGTGATGGAAGGAAAGAAGCAGGAAAGGAAAGAGGAGAAGATTAACTTGTAGATGAAATTGAAGGAACATATAGTTGGCAAGATGCCTCGATGGAAGGATGGACGTTTGCTGAATGGACTGAAAAGCAGACAGCATGTCACAAAGTGTCAATCTTAAAAGCATCAACGCCACTGTAAGTTGATCCAAAGGATTTTGTATGAGTAGCTCTGATGGCGCCACAGCGGATTTTTTTATTTGAAGAAAATAAAAAGTGTCCTCTCTGCCACATATCACATGTCTCACTTCCTCTTTGCATGACTGACCCATGAGCAGCTGCAGCGTTCGAACAGCACCGTTTGTCATGATTACCGTCTTCTCAAGTCACTCAGTGCCACGCTTGACTTAGCAACAGAATGTTAAGTGTCCCTCGAGCAAATACACACACACACGCACACAAAAGCATGTGCAAAATACAAGCACACACACTCACTGATGCTTGGAGATACAGAGTTTAGCAGGAGCTATGTGTGTAATGACACATGATATATGTTGACAAGGTGTTAAAGCTGTAATTTTACAGTGTGATAAAGTAGCAGTGTCAGATTGCTTTAGTAAAGATGTGTGTATTTAGGATGTGGATAGTTTTATTCTATATCTTTACTATACAAATCCCCGAGTCTCTTGCATAAAGCCCCGACCCCATTCACTCCAACTGCAGACACATATGTATTTTTTTTTTAACATAATAGTTTGGAAATATTCTTTTTTGCTTCCTGGTAGAGTTAGATAAGAACATTGATACCACTATCATATCAGTCCATTAAATATAATACTGCAGCCAGTTAGCTTAGCTTAGCATAGCACAAAAACTAGGGGAAACAGCTAGACTGGTTCTCTCCAAAGGTAACAAAATTTACTTTGCAGGACCTCTGATTAACATGTTATACCTTGTGTGTTGAATCTGTACTAAAACATAGCTACTTAACCCCAATAACAACCCAGTTTATCCAGTTCTCACTCTTCTGTGAGCTTCTGGTGGGACATGGTGTAGATTTACCCAAGGCTTTAGAATTTACCTTAACTGGCAAAATAAAAGCCAGTGCTGTAATATTGTGTACTGTAGGCTACATACCGCCACTCCATAAAATACACCAATTTCCCCTGTGTCCTCATGAATTTGTCAGGATGCAGCCTTCTCCTCCTCCCGATCCATGTGTTCTTGTGTCTCTGTCTGTATCATGTGATGTGGGCGTGGCCTCCTTCTCTCCTGATCATCTGCACACCTGAAGTCTATTCCACTAATCAACTCCCAGCAGTATATCTACCCAGCTCAGATCTCCACTCACTGCCAGATTGTCTGTTTCTCTATGTGGTAACAGTTCTACAGCAAAACCTCATCATCTTAGTCTATTTCTGTGTTGTTATAGTATTCTGATTCCTTGTCTGTCTTTGTCTCAGGTTCATCTAACCCTGTCCTGCTCATTCCCTGCGCCAACTCCACAACCTCCTCTGGATCTCTGACCTGCCTCCTTTCGCCTGCAACACTCTCTGCTCCAGACGGCCAGCTCCACCACCACCCTCCTGTGTTTGGACTCAAGTCAGCTCTCCCATTCCTTCTGCTTCACTTTCAGCTCTTGTGTAAAAAAAATAAAAAAATATATAATAATAATAATAGAAAATACCTAGTCTTTGTTCTGCTTACTGGGGTTAGTTTAACTAATTGTAAATGAATTTTTATCCTCATTTTATTAATCTTTTGTTACTTTTAGTTTCCATCCCTTTAAAGCCTTTTATAGGCTTTAAAGGGGCTAAATGCGATTTGAATTTCACCACTAGACGTCGCAGCGCTGGACTGCGTGCAACCAAAACAAAACTAGCTAAGGGGTACACCCCCCTCTTCCGCTCGCCTCCCCCTCGCTCTCCGTCCGCTCCTCCTCCTCTACCTGCCTGTTTTCAGTGAAGCACTTTCCATCCGTGATGAAACAGCTGACTGAGGATATAACTGACTGTTGTGACGTCAAGTAACGAAGTAAGTAATATAAGCGAGAGTAACGTATTAGTAACGTATTTCTAAAGTAGTGTAACAGTTATTAGCTTTCTGATGCTAACGTTAGCTAACTGCTAGTAGTTGAAAATTAACAAGCTGAACATAGTAGCCAAGCTAACAACTTCACATTGATCATTTCTGTTGGATTTTATGAGCATTGCTGGCAAACAGACATTTGGGTTTTTGTGCAATTGTGAAAATATTGACCAAGATGTGTGTTGCTAGCTTGCTACTAATGAAGAGAATGGATAAATGTATTCTAATCCTCTATGTCCAACACAATAACTCAATCAAATGGCTGTATATCTGAAAACCCTTAATCCCCTTTTTTAAATATATGTAAGCCAACACTTATTCATTACAGCATGCATAGTGTGGTCGTGTATATGTGTGAAGCATATTGCTGCAAGAGTGTCCTCTGTAGATAGTGTTCTGTGCTTGGCTGTTGCATTCATGAAGTGCCAGAGCACATTCTGAAAGACTGGAATTATATAATGATCATGGAGCTGCAAGAGCACAGCTTGCTTCTATGAGCTCACCAAACAGTTCAATGACCCCCAAGGCCTTGTGGCATAAGCTATGAGCCAGGCAGGCAACTGATGCCCCTGTTGGATCAACCGAGTTCTGGTGCCGCTTCCACTAAATCAGTTCTGAGAATGTCCACTGCCAAAAAAAACAGGCCTTGTGCTGGCAGTATGGGCTCTATGCCACACACATGCTGGTCTCAGCCAAGAGACTAGTGATTTGGTAGGTGGAGGAAGAGAGAAAAACCTGTACGGCAAGACATGAGAGGAGATCAACCATCTGAGTGCTTCAGAACAATGGAGCCAATATTCAGCAAGTAAAAATATGTACAAGAAATCGAGTCAAGTTTGATTTTACAAAGCGCCATATCAACATAACGTGGCAGTAAACTCATCAACAACCAGTCAATCTGCTAACATTGCTGATACTTCTGAAGGGCAGAGAGAATTTGCTATGTACAGTATCTCACAGAAGTGAGTACACCCCTCACATTTTTGCAAATATTTTATTATATCTTTTCATGGGACAACACTATAGAAATGAAACTTTGATACAATTTAACAGTAAATCTATAAGCTATACAAGCTGTACACGCATATCAAAGTTTCATTTCTATAGTGTTGTCCTATGAAAAGATATAAAATAGTTGCAAAAAAGTGAGGGGTGTACTCACTTTTGTGAGATACTGTAGCTATGTATGAATGACAGCCAGGCTACATTTTGAGATGGTCAGGCTGGCATTGTGATTGGATTTCAGCCAGGTGTAGATTTTGATCTGTACAGCATGACCACATTCATTAATTGAAAGGTCACCTAAGTCCACCACTTCCTGCTAGCTAAAGCAAGCCTGACAAAAGCTACAAGCAGTAGTCATAGCTGTAAATTTTCTCTTGCAATAAATGGATGATGCCATCCATAGCATTGTTTCTACTGACCCGGGGCACACCTAACCAACCTAACTAATCTGCATATAAAGATCTGATCACAAGTCTCATTAATTAACTCACATTTGCGATGTCATTAAGATAAAGTGTCCATAGACATGTTAATACCAGCTGTAAATGGGACCAAAGAGTCTTCAGACAAGTGCAAACTTTTCACTCAAGTTGAAACATTTTCAAGTTTTATGGACATGTCTTTATGTCAAATTTTTTTTCACATCTACTCAGGTCTTTGCATGGACTTTACACCTAATCACACTACCTCTAAAATTTGCTGTCCATGCCATCTGAACACAACACAATGAGTAACCCTCCATAGTTGTTACTGTATGCATTGTGTTTGTTACTAGAGAACTTTCGTGCCTTGTCCATCACAGATATGGCTGGCAATAACCCAGTTAATTTTCGATTCTGGATATACTCAATAGAGCATCAAATGTGTATTATCGTCGAGAGTAGCCAAATTCCAACTGTTTGAATAATGTTTGCTAGAAACTATAATGCCCAGCTGTTTTAAGAAATGATTGAGGCATTGCAAATACCTGGTCCTTCAGGTTCACGTCTTCAGTAGTAACCAATGAGCGACCAATGGGCTAAGTGACACAGATGGGGAAGGGAAGTTGGATAATATTGTGAAGCCTACTAATGTATAGTCGGTCTTATTATAGAATTTTTATTGTATTCTCAATAGTGCAAATGGGGCTCTGTTTAAGAAGAGAACAGGTGAATCGCTATCATTTTAAAGTCAGAACTCTTATATTTGTCTAGATATCAGCTAATCATCAACATACTGTACCTCCAGGTCACAATCTGAACTTGATTCCTGGCTCATCTCATTTCTGATTCCTCAACCAAACAGTGGAAAATAATTACAACTGAGTATCCCTTTGTACCACACTCTTACTGCTCTCTTTCAATCCTTTCATAGCTTTAAATCAGCAGATTTTCCTTGCACTTAAGTGTTTGATGATTGCTCTATTGTAACAGGAACATTCTGTGGAGATAATGGCTGGTTCATTATGTGTAGCCACGTTGACCTGTAGATCTGCCTATACCGCTACAATACCAATCATTGCACTTTTAACACTGTCTGTGGCTGGAAGACTACTGTCATTTTGATCAAACAATAATAATTTAAGATATGCTTTCTATGGTACTCCTTGCCTTTGTGCTCCATCCATCAATTATCAATAGCAAGGTTCTCTCCACAGTTAAACAAGAGTAATTCCGTAGAGGGCTTCTGGCCTCTGCATCATGCTCATTTTTCTTACAAGGCAAGTTTGCTGACTAGTAGCTGGTGTTAGTGTGTTTTAATGAAACTCTTAGGATAAAGTTACACAGCTAGGTGGAGCTTCTGCCTCTCATTCACTGACATGAGAAGCTACAAATGGTCTTTGAGGAGCATGACAGGATCACATACAGTGAAAGACAGATTTTATTATAAAGTCATACATAGCTATGGGGTATTTGTTGATCAAATTATAATAATTGTGTAGTCTGTGAAAAGATACTCATGCCCCTGTATCAAGCAAATAAACCTTGCACTCTATGATGTGATGTGATATCAGCTAAATTGCCTCGATATCAACTAATAAAAGAAGTGTTTCTTATGTTTAATATTGATTGATCTTAATATTTTTGTGTTTAATTTATGTAATATAATGTAATTGTTCAGGTCCTACAGATATTGAAACATCAGTTATCCAACATTATCCAAAATTCATTATGTTAGTGTTAGGCTAATATTATCTATGTTGTACATTCTGATTTTGGCAATATAGCTTTAAAGGTTTCATGCCAACACAACTACATGTTTGGTTTTGTGTTGTACAACACTTGTACATATGTATGTAGATACAGTGTGACGTCATTACCCATCATTGGAACGGCAGTTAGAGTACTTATGATATAAGTAATTAATACTGATCTGTGGGGGGCATTCAATACTTTAAAAGAGTTAAACATCAGTGAGTGGATATTCACAGAAGCTGCGGGAGGACTGGTGTAATTTCTCTGTAGAAGCAGCTGAGTGAGTCGTGGCAGAGGGATATATGGATATATATATATATATATATATATATATAGTCTGAAAAATACCAACTATACCTAACTATTAACTACTACCCTTTGTCTTGTCTTGTACATTTTTTCTTGACAGTTTTTACTTGCTCCTTCCTTTTTTTCTTTTGATGGAAGTCTTGTATAAGACAAAAGTCAAATACAACATTTAATTCTTCTAAGAAAGACACACTTTTTGCAACAGAATACTGTGTATGTATGTATGTATGTGTATATATATATATATATATAAATATAAATATATAACTGCCACAAATATTCGTTTCAAAAACATTTTCCTAGTAGGAACTTGGTTTGGAAAGGGGAAACCTGACATGTCTTTTTACTTCAAGGGATACATCAGATCAATGGTGCATATGGCTGTGGCCAATGCCTGAATGAGGGGAAAATTGTGGCAAAGGGAAAAGGATCACATGGGTCAATCCACATATTGATGCAGAGAAAAGAACCCATGGCCATGCTGTACAGTGGTAAGAAGGTAATTGAGGATGGAATTGAACATGTATTTGGGGTGAAAGCAATCTTACCACTTGTTCTCCTGAACACCTCTATTGGCTTTGACCTATTTTTCCTGTTAATTACATGCATTGTGTTTTGTTAGGGGTGGTAAAACAATTCCTGGACCTGCGGTTCAACAGTAAGCACCACAACAGTCCTTGGTATATATAGGCACATGTAAAGACCAGGTTGACCAGAGATTGCTGTCAATAAAACCCCCCTCTGATGTGCCGAGGGTTCCAAGGACTGTGAGAGATGCACATACAGTAATTGGAAAGCAGCAGAGTGGAGGAACCGATTGCTCTTCTACAGTGTGCCTGAACTCAACAGCATTCTACCAGCTAAGTTCCTAAAACATTGGGTGCTGTTAGTGATAATCTTCTTTCTTAAAAAAAAAAAATTGTGAACGTCAGATGCCTAACATATGGTTTGTGACACGTCTTTCTAAAACAAATGTGCCATACTAACTACATGCCAACACAAATTGCACATCATTTCATTACACTCCAGTGCATACCTGTAGCTAACGTTATTGGTCCAAGAGATTTAAAGTCAAAACCATCATTATCAATTATGTTTACCATTTTAAATCTTAAACACAATTTTGTATTGCGTATATCCCAATTGCATTGAATGCTGCTAGACAGGTGGTTGTTTCTCCCTTTTCCACAGCAGTAACCTCCAATTCTTCATATTGCTGAAACCATTGGCATCTACTTTTTCACTTCTGTCTTCCTCATGCTTAGCTCTGGGTTTCATTTCATGATGTTTTGGGACCAGAAGCAATCAGCCATGCCTGTTTTCAGTGAAAATCCACTATTGTTGTTCTCCTTGGCATGCTGGAAGGCTAGCTGATGGACATCCTTTTTGGTAAGAGGGAACCCTCTCTGGGACATTAGCTCCAGCATTGTGTCAAGCTCTTTTTCAGCCGCTTCTGGGAGGAATGGTTTTCGACCAGAAGCATGGTCTGTGCCAGCAACTTAGCTGCTGATACGCCTTTGTAGTGTGGCTGGGGAAATATTCCATGCTGTCTAAAAACAGGGTGTATTCACTTTTTTGCCTCTCTCGACTGTTACCCCTCATTTCTCTCTCTCTCTCCACTCCTCTCCTCAATGTTCCTTTCTTGTTTGATATATTATCTGTGTGGTGGCTGCATCAGTTGCTGTCCACCACCAGTGTTAGTAACATTTTCAAATAAATACATCACACATATTCTTTTGTGTTCATATAATACACTTTATTTCATGAGACAGTTTTGTTTTCTAGTTTGGGTTCACACTTTAGTTAACATTTTGGCTTTTGTAGTGAGTAATTACTTTTTCTTTGTTCTCATGAGCTCCTCTGGCAAAAGGCTGGAGGCGTGGGAAAGAGAGCCTCATATGGACCACCTACAGGAAGTGGGACGTAGCCATCTTGAAGATGGGAAAAGGGGAAGGCTGAAAACCACCAGAGCCTAAAGTTTTCTGTTTGATTTGTTAATGGACTATTTATTTTGAAATATTATTTATTTTCTGGTAGTTAGGTTTCAGTTAACTTGTTATGTTTAGTTATTATAGATGATGATTTAATGGTTTAATTGTTAGTCAGTGTCCCCCTTTTCTGTCTGTGTTGGACTAGTCCACTTGTGTATATATAACCCCTGTGTTTCACTTGATTTGTGTATACTTTAATTAAATATTTTCCTTTTTACACTGTCCTTTGTATTTCTGCTTGGTCCCTGACAGTCTATAATGTATAGTTGAATGTTACTTTCCTTAAACAGCTATCACTTCTATATCTACGTGCTCTAAGTGTGTGTGTGTGTGTGTTGTGCGTTTGTGTGTGCACAACTCACGTGCATCAACATACATAAGCACACGACACACATTTCAAAGGGAAAATGTGGATGAGAAATGTAATAAATGTTATAACATATTCAAAATACAAATCATTTTCAATAAGAGGAACCATCAAAATGTCTACTAAAATCTCAACTCAGAAGGTTGGCCCGTGTTAGCTTCACTGAGGGCCCATTTCATCCTACACATCAAATTTGATTGGACTAGTAAAAAAAAAAATCTACATTTTATCTGATAGAGGCCATCAAGACATGATACATCATTACTAGTTGTTTGCTTCTTACTGATATATTAACCTTACCATTCACAAGTAAGATTTGGTATGTCAGGTAACCCATGCGGTATTCTTCAGCAGCCTTGATGTGAGGCAGGAGGTAGAGCATTCATCCACTCATTGGAAGATCGGCGGTTCGATTCCCGGCTCCTCCATCTGTAAGTTGACGTGTTCTTGGGCAACACACGAAACCTCAAATTGCTCCCGGTCGCTGCGCCAGTGGTGTGAATGTGTGTGTGAATGGGTAAATGTGACATGTAGTGTAAAAGCGTTTTGAGTGGTCAAAAGACTAGAGAAGTGCTATTTAAGTACAGTTCATTTACCATTGCCCCAACCATCTTAGCAACCACAGATCAATTGCTATACGTCAAGCACAGTTGTGGCAACAGTTTGAAATACTTTTCAGTCATATGTCCTTTATGCTCAAACCTTAAATGACCCAAGTTGAATGAGGTTGAAGATTCATTTTTTGTCAATTACCTAATTGATTAACCAACTAGTCCTTTCAACGTATAAGTTCATGTTAGCATATCGATATACATATAAAAACTGTGGAAAAATCCTTGAGGGAATATGTGAGTATTTTATTTATGCTTCTAATAACTGTATCCTATGTGCAGGATTTGATCAGATCTGCACTGTAGAGTCCAATTGAATTGGACTCTGATTTAATTCCCCCTTTGTGTGATTAGTTTGGGCAAGGCTGAACACAGCAATTGTATTCGGATACAGAACAAAACAACCATAACGAGACCCTCTGAGGAAGTGTGTTGGTCTAGTTCCAAAAAAACTCTGAAGTGGCTCGTTAATGATGTGAACCTGATTCAACTCAACTACTAGGCATACTCTGCAAGTTTGTGCTAAACAGCTCCCACTTGGCTTAATGTGATGTGGATGAAAACAATCAACAGTTGCTTGCAACTAGCCAGAATGAATGGAGGTCACACTGGACTAGTGGAACAAAGAGTGTTGCATTTGGTTAGAGGACCTTCTTCCTATGTTTACGTTCTCTGATCCAACCCCAGACACATCTGACCACTGAGTGGAGTATACGTTCTCACATAGCTTGTAGTGATTCATTTCAGTTTGCTCATATTTTTCTGTTTTGAAGAAAAACTGAAGAGGAAAGTAAACCAAGGGCCAAATCCTCAAAGAATGCATTCACTAATAGCACTGTGAGTCTGCTCCTTTTTAAGGTCCTATCCACAAACTAGTTTGTACTAATGATATCACAACACAAACTGCAATGAAATGTTGCAGCTGAGTGCAATTTGGCATTGTTTTGCTTCTGTTTGAATGAGCAGAGAGGTTTCAAATGTTTCAGGCTTCTCTCCACATTTCAGCACACAGATTGGTCCATAATGAAAACTGCAGAAAGCACAAAAGCCTCAAATTGTGTCTTTAATTTAATTAACAGAGGTGCACACACAAACACACACAGAGCTCTCTACAATTGCTAACCAAGTTTCATGTATTTTGCTTCTTTTACTTCACTAGTCGTTCACATCTATAACTTAATCTACTGAATTGTCAAATGTCAGTATATCAGCTTTTAATGTGACTCAGGCAGGTTTGAAACATGTTCAATTAATGTCTGAATCTTACAATAATGTTGTTCAGGTGTCAGACATCAGTACTGATGTTCTGTTTGTTGTCCACACGCTTTCAGATATGAAGAGACAGAGAGAGTGAGTAAGGAATGAGTTTGAGAGAAGTTAACACAAACTCTCTGAAGATGCTAATAACTCCACTCTGTGAGTATTGCAGTTAGGGGTGGTCTTTATGAATTACTGTTTTTTGCAATAAGGCTTATTTGCATAGAAATGGTTCAGTTTATCGCCCTATATATGATTATTACCTAATTTACATACATGCGAATGGAACAGATGCACCATTTGTTGGCAGTGAAGTTTGTGGTTTGTGGTCTCATTTGCACAGGTTTAGTGGCCACAAAAGCCGTGCAATCCTTCTGTGGATTTGGCCTCAAGTGTATTAATTATCTACTGATTCTGATCAGAGCAAATTAAGTATTTGAAAACCCCCAAACCAAAAAGTCTGACATCAGTGATGCAATTGATTCTGTTTTGTTAATGTCCTCCATTACTGATGATCAGCAGTGTCCAGGTAGCAAATGGTGTTTATCCTTAAACTTCTGAGGCAAATTTGTTGGTACAGAGCAATGGTTGTTTGATCAAATGATCTTAATCCAAGGTAGTCAGTACTTGCTATCTTATCATGGGCCTTTCAACTGCATATTAAGGTTCTCAGCAGTTAATAGTTTGTTCAGTTGTCATAGAGATGGCTCAGTTTCCATCACATCACCAAAAAATGGAAATTTGGTCAAGTGATAGTAGTGGGGCGAATATATTGCTTATATTACAATCCATCTCTGTTCAAAGATGGTCTCTGGCATTGAATGTGAATGGTCACCATCTTTCTGTGGTGAAGACAACATATTTAACTGGACTGTTCCCTATGTGTGAAGGCCTCAGTAGTTTTACTGGTGAGGGCAAACAACGTGTATCGTTCTTACATAACTTAACCTAACTGTATATCATCATCATGAGTCGTCATGTGCAGTTAACAATAAGAAATGTCTACTTTGAATCAAGTGGACTCTATACAGGGTTTGGAGATGTAGATATATAGATCATTTAAACTGTATAATTCAAATTTGAATGCATTTGATCAGGAGAATGAGTTATGCACAGCTCAACAAAATAGGTAATCACTAGTAAGCGGCTAAGTGAATGAAGTGAGGGAGTGGTGACAGTAAGAAAGCCAGTGAATCAGATCAATAAAACGTTATTTTCTGATTGTTTTGAAGCGGTTACGTACAAAAGCACAAATAAACTCCCCCACACTGCTGTTTAAAAGCACACAGCATCATGTTTGCTTGGTCCAGTTTGAAAAAAAAGTCTTAATGAGATATCTTCTTTATGTCCATCAACTCTGATTCTGATCCACTTCTAAGCCATCTGGAAGTCTTTTATTGATAAGCAAAGATGATTAGTTTAGTTATTTGAAGAAACATGACTTGAAACTGTGGAAAAAGATATTTACCTAAAATGTGAAAATCTAACAGTATTTTATATGTTCCTCAGTAATTAACTATTTGAACTTGGACAATCACTTCTGCTTTCTTTGTGAGCTAAAATATATTTTCTTGATGATTTGTTTGGAACATTTATTAACTGGTAAAATGTCTTTCCTGTGCGTCATGTAATAACCTTTTTCAGGTCTTACCAATTTGCATCCCTGATTAAGTGTCTTTTGAAAACACTGACCTCTTGACTAGAATTTCAAATTCATGTTAATGAGGATTTGAACGATTCTGGTGTGTACATCTTGTGTTTGTAATGATGCAACTGTCTGAAATGTGAAAACTGATCTCTGATCTGGATGGTCTCTCTTGTGGAACCATGACATATGTTGGGTTCACTCTCATGTCCGTGCCCCGGTTTGAATCTGACACAAAGGAGAGAACATCTGCCACCACAGCCCTCATGTAGCATGTACAGTAGTCCTTTCAACAGCCAGTAGAAAGTCTTGCCCTAAATACCTTGTGGAATTTGTTCTGAGAGAGTTTGAACTTGGGTTCACCAACACTCTCCCTATCTTTGAAAAATAACCTCTTTTAAAAACTGAAATGTGAAAAAAGGGTAAAAAAATACATGAAAAGATTACAGGAACAGTTTGATGTAGAATATCCAGTGATACACAGTGCTTAAAAAGGCACTTTCTTCTCCTGTTCCCTGTTCCCTGAGCATGGAGGCATGGATCATCACATCATATCCGAAATTTCTTTGGTAGGTATGAGGTACATAGATAGGTACACCTGAAACAAACTTGATATGGAGTTGAACAGGGCCGGTTCTAGGCAGGCATATATGAGGGGGCAGTCAGAAATGTGAAGGGGGCATCATGTGTACACATCATGCTCCAGCACTTTTTTTCTGTGCTTATAGTATTGATGCTTTCTTCACTGAAAGGGGTCTATGTGTCCAACTCCAACCTGGAGAAGTGGAGAAACCCCCTGACCACAATAAGGTGGCAATCCCTCGGGGGGGGGGGGGGGGGAACTGAAAAATAAAAATAAAATAAATGAATAAAATAAAATGAAATAAAACATCCATCATCCAGATTTTATCAACCAACAACATGACATTTATCTTAACTGGATGGCCTAATTCTCAAATAAATTTTAACCTAAAGTAGGACTTCACACACTATAGTCAATATTTACAAAATATAAATATTTACAATATTTACTGAACTGAAAGGTAGTCTTATGAATAATAATAAAACATCTTCTCAAACTATTTTATAAAACACAACAGATATACAGTAGAACTTTTTTTTTTGTTTGTCTGTATTTTTTTGTTTTTTGTTTTTTTTGTTGGCAGCTTAACTGGGGATTTCCACTGGGTCCGTCAGCGGCGCGGAACGGCTGTGCTACGGTTTAGCTCCGTCCTCTGCCCGGCGTCAACTCACACCGGGAGCGTTACAGCAGCGGACCGGAGCATGCTCTGGTAGAGAAAGCTGCCTTTTTAAATGAAGTTGCACTGTTAATACAGTAATTACGGCAGCCCAATCAAATCCGAACGAGTGCCTTTAGTCTACAGTAATTACTGTAGTAGCAGCGCAACTAAACGGCCCGATTTTGTTAACTTGCTCAATTTTGGTTGATTTGGTAATTTTCTTTGATTTTTGTGCTTATCCCATCTGTCAGTAGGCTACGTAGCTAGATTGAGTCTTTATCTGTCTGTTTTATTCCTGTTTGTTGCTGAAATACGATCGGGAGGCTGCACGGGTTGTTTTATTTTGAAAAACGGAAGTTTTATTATGCCGATTCAGTGTCGGACTTCCTGTCTGGTGCAATCTGCTCTGTTGAGCTTCTCGCGAGTTGGAAACGGCTCCGTCAAAAATAGAAATGCTACCTATTGATAGCGCTGCGGCGCGGGAGCCACTGCTGGGACGTTGCTGACACGCTGCTGAAACATTCCCGGTGGAGATACTCTCATTGATTATAGTGTTACCTATCAGCTCCGGTGACCGCGGCGCAGCTGTAACGCGCCGCTGCCGGACTCAGTGGAAATTGGGCTGGACTCAGTGGAACTTGGGCTTAACAGGCTGCTTTGGGGGAGCACTTGTTGAGGGGATTGAGGGAGCTGGTGCAGGAGAATCAGTGCTTGCTGATGCTAAAGGTGCAGTATTGCTAGTGAAGTAATATTGGTCTGGTAATAGGCACAATGACGACACAGTATATAGGAGTTGAACGCTTGCTTTACTGTTGCTACGGGGCTCTGTATACAGTTGGTGTTACACTGACAAAGGTCGGGGTTGCGCTCATATGCAGTAGTTCCTACACACATATTACATATCACTACATCCCCCCTGTTTAGCTGGAGTGCCCCTAGGACTTCATATATATCAAATAAAGAAAACATTCTGCAAAGTCAATTTGTGCAAATCTTCAACATGCACTAACATTAACTGAGGTTTCTTTAGTAACAAGACACCATGCAAAAAGTTGTTGTTAAATGTTATGGTTCTCATTTTGTATACAGAGTAACACATACATAACACATAACATAATGAACAGAGTCTTCACTGCTGCAGTTTTGAACTGCCTCTACACACAGTCTTTATAGCGAGCTGGTTTTACTATAACCCTTCCGTATCTTGTGTGTATTGGTTTTTGACTCTTGGTGTCCTCTGTGTTGGTGGGTGCTTCACAAGGTTTTGTGGAGGGTGTTCCTGCTGGTTCGATATCCCTCCTGTGGGCTTTCTCTTGAACTTGTGGTTCAGCAAAGCGAATCTTTCTCATGCTTTTCTCCAGATGTGGGTTATATATTTCTCGCAGATGACTCCTGCAACGTCTGATTTGACTGCCATTTGGTGTTTGTACAATGTAGCTCCTCGGCTCATCACACTTTTGCAGCACAATTGCTGGATGCCAGGTCCCTCTATCTTTGTTTGGCACAGTCACATGTTGTCCAGGACAGAGTGGGGGAAGTTCCCTGCGACTGCTGCGATCATGGTGTTCTTTCATGTCTGCATTTCTCTGTTGTAGGTGGAGTCGATGTTCCTCTTTGCCTGGGTCTCCTCGACTCGGCAGCAGGGTTGCAACTGGCCTGCCAAACATCAGTTCTGCAGGTGATGGTAGTTTACTGTCAATGGGAGTTGCTCTAACCTGTAGTAAGGCTATCTGCAGATCGCCACTTGTTTTCAGGGTTTTCTCCACAATTGATTTTATGTGTCTTACATGCCTCTCAATGAATCCATTGCTTTTCGGGTAGTGGGTTGAGCTAGTGACATGTTTGATACCCCATTTTGTTATGAAGTTCTGGAATGCTTGTCCCATGTACTGTGGTCCATTGTCTGTCAGTATCTCATCAGGACACCCGAATATAGACATGTACGTTTGCAGCTTTAGTGCGACTGACTAGGCATGACTAGACACAGGCAGGGGCATTTCATCCAGCACTGGGAACTTGGAATATCTGTCCACAGTCAGTAAAAACTGTCGCCCATTAATCTCAAACAGATCAGAAGCTATAAACTGCCATGGTTTAGATGGTACTTTGTGTGGATTGAGAGGTTATTTTGGGTTTGCATCCTGATGTTCCACACACACACTGCAGGACCTACACACTCGCTCAATGTCATCATTCATGTGTGTCCAATAAACACTTTCTCTTGCAAGGCGGCGAGTTTTCTCAATGCCCTGATGGCCTATGTGTAGTTGTGTTAATATATTGTCAGTCATGGAGTCTGGAATGAGCACCTGTCTGCCTTTGAATATGACCCCTGCTTCTATTGCTAGTTCATCTCGGAAGGACCAATAAACACGCAGGTCTTTGGGCAGTTCTTTGATATTGTCTGGCCATCCTTGGTAGATCAGCTCTTTCAGTGCATTAAGTTTGAGATCCTTGGCAGTTTCTTTTCGGAGAGCGTCCTGTTTTTCAAGGGAGAAGTTTATTAGTGCCACAGTGTGCAACTCAGGATCTCTGCGTCTACTCCGTCGATGCGCTCATCCAACTCAATGTCACCGTGGTTGTCAGGGTTTGGTAGCCGACTCAGAGTATCTGCCAGGACCATTTGGGTCCCTGGCCTGTACATGACTTCATAGTTATACCCTTGTGTCTTTATCAGCATGTGCTGGAGCCGTGGTGGTGCAGCATGCAGTGGTTTTGCACATATAGTCACTAGTGGTTTGTGATCTGTTATCACAAGGAATGATTTACTGTACAGGTAAGTGTGGTATCGCTGCATTCCATACACAATGGCAAGCATTTCTCTTTCGATGTTGCTGTACATGGATTGACATTCAGTCAATGTTTTCGATCCAAAAGCAATAGGTCTGTTGTGCTGCACCAAGGCTATGCCAAGCCCTTTCTGCGATGCGTCTACCTCAAGAGTCAAGGGTGTGTTTGGATCATAGTATTTCAGACAGTCATTTTCAGTAATTGTTGACTTCAGATCCTCAAAGCACTTTTGATGGTCGGCGTCCCATGTCCATGGTACATCACTTTTCAGTAACCCCCTCAACGTGTGTGCTTTATCTGCAAATTTCGGTATGTAGGGTGATAGGTAGGTTAGCATCCCCATGAATCTGTGCAGGTCATCTTTGGTTTGGGGTGTTGGCATTTTTTGTATATCCCTGACCTTAGCTGGGTCTGGCTTGATGCCTTCATCTGTGTACAGGTTGCCGAAGAATGAGATGCTTTTTTGTTTTATCGTGCATTTGTTGCTGTTGAACACAATACCTGCCTCGGCTGCCCTTTCCATCAGATTGATTAGATTTCTATCATGCTCTTCCTCGCTCCCTCCAAAGACCGCTATGTCATCAACTATACTGACAACACCTCTCAGTAGGGCTGGACGATTAATCGAATTTTAATCACGATATCGATTTTGGCCTCCCGCGATTATAAAAACGTAATAATCGACATAAAACGATTATTGTTCCGCCCGGCGCGGCGCACCTGTGATATAAATCCAACGCCCCCGTCTTTCCCAGCAAGTTCTGTGTCCCGCCCCTTATGTTAGACCCGCTGGAGGAACGGTGTGTTTCTGAGCAGATCTGGGAGATTTAAAATGACAGAAGGCCTTTGGTTGACAAGAAGAAAGGTAGGATCTTCACTGCTCTTAAGTTTCATGAAAAGTTTGGCGTGAGATCACACAGCTATCAGGACGCTGCGCTCTCACACGTGCTGCATTGAGAGTCACACACACACACACACACACAAGCGCCCGCAGTCACTCTCTAGCGCGCGCTCTTGCTCGTTCACTCCAGACTCCGGGAGATTGTGTCTCATTTGCGGGAACCGCTGTCAATATGTAGAGAGTTGGGATGTATGGATTACATAATATATTCATTTCTGTGCGGTGGGATCTATCACTTCTCAGCGTGAGAAATGACAGGTGTGGCGTGAGAGCGTGTGAACTGCTTGACACAGTGCACACGATCATGGTGTCACCATGGCAACATAATCAATTTGTTTAATAAGCTCGGCAGCCAGGGGATTTTTGTTTTGGTAGGTTTTGGCTATTTATTTTTATTTATTGTTTTTACATATTACTATTATTATTTACATTTATCATTATATATCATATATATTTTTCTTGATTTTAATGTATTTCTGGTTGTGCTGTTCAAATATATTTCAAGTTGAGTTCTGGTGGATCAATAAACGCTTATGTTTACAAATCTATGAATAATCGTGTTTTATAATCGCGATTTCAATATCGATCAAAATAATCGTGATTATGATTTTTGCCATAATCGTCCAGCCCTACCTCTCAGTCCCTCGAGGATCTGGTCCATCTTGGCCTGGAAGAGGTCCTGAGAGACACTTAGTCCAAATGGCAAGCGTTTCCAGCAGTATCTGCCAAATGGAGTCCGAAATGTTGTTAGTAGTTGTGAGTCTTCATCAAGGTGTATTGACCAATAGCCTGCTTTTGCGTCAAGTTTGCTGAACATTTTTGCATTTGCAAACATTGGATTCAGTTCTTCCACAGTTGGAATTTTGTGTGGGCATCTCTTAAGGCTCGCATTCAACTTTTGGGGGTCTAGGCATATACGCAGAGAGCCATCTCGTTTTGTGCCATATGCAAGGCTGGAACACCAGTCTGTATGCTCTTCCACCTTTCGTATCGCATCTTGTTCAACCATTGTGTTCAGTTCCTGCTGTAATTTGTCCTTGATGTGAATACTGCATTTACGAGGTGGGTCAATGAATGGCTCTGCATCTTCCTTCAGTATGAGTTTAGCTGTTCCACTGAAATTACCAATTTTGTCAAACTGGTCTGGA
This sequence comes from Scomber japonicus, assembly GCF_027409825.1. Classification (NCBI taxonomy): domain Eukaryota; kingdom Metazoa; phylum Chordata; class Actinopteri; order Scombriformes; family Scombridae; genus Scomber; species Scomber japonicus. Next base: position 29,377,865 of record NC_070591.1, on the reverse strand, counting down.
TACGCCTTCTTAAGATCCACACTTGTCAATATGTTTTTAGGATGTTTCACTTTTTTGTCCTGTTCTTTTCCTTGATTGGCTTTTCCTTTCTCAGTTACTGTGTCCACATTGACGGTCACAAGTCTTAACAGTTCGCTTGTTGGGAGCCCGAGTATGGCTGGACCCGGCACATCCACAACGTAGAATTTGGCTGTCACCCACTTGGAATCTTTATACTGACATGGGATGTTGATTGTTCCTACACAGGTGATTTGATGTCCACTATATGCAGATATCCTTCTGTGGTTCTTCGTCAGCCTTCTCTGGGCACATACATTCTTGCCATACATTTGTTTAAAGGTGCGTAGTGGGAGTGCATTACCTGATGCACCTGTATCAATCTTGACACGTAGTGTATGTCCATAGTCTGGTAAGTCAGGTGGTTTCACATTCAGGATTGTGTATACCTCCTCCCTGGGTGGTTCGCTGTCGATGCTATGCATGCATTTTTCACTGATAATGACAGAGTGGAACTGTTTTTGGTACGTGCACTCTTCCTCAGCATCATAGTCGTCTATGGTATCAACGTGGGACTCCCTCTGTCGTCTGTGATAATTTTTGGAGGTTTGTCTGTGCTGTTTATCTTGTGGTAGGCAAGACTTACTCCTATGGCCTCGACTGAAGTGTTGTCTCTGTCGTTTAGTCTTTTTACAGCACCTCGCCCAGTGTCCTCTAATACCACAAGCAGAGCATTCATCATTATATGCAGGGCATTGACGTGGTTTGTGATGGGTGTTGCAATTTTGGCATGTTCGTCCTCTATCCACAACATGGATCTTTTCATTACGCGACATGCCCAGTTTGTGTAACTGTTCATTGCCTGCTGTCAGGGCTTCATGTTTTCGTCCTTCTGCAAGTACTTCAGCTAGTGAATAGCCTTTAGGTTTGCTGTACAGGTCATTTCTCAGAGCATCATGGGGTGTGCTAGCAATAATAAGCTCAATTAGACGTTCATTAAGCTCTTCATCAGTGAACTGACACTTCTGCGCTAGTGTTCTGGCTCTGGTTACAAAATCATCAATGCTCTCATCTGGTTTTTGTCTGTATTGCATAAGGTGTAACCTGTGGATTCTGAAGTTCACGTTTAGTTTAAGCTGACCTTCAAAGTACTCCCATAGTTTGTCAGGTGCTTTCTTGTCGTCCTCACTGAGACCACTCGCATTTAGCCTTTTGAGTCCTTCGTCTCCAATGCCACGACATATTTTCCTTGCTTGTTTGACTGCATCGTCTATTTCCTCATCTGCCAGGTAAAGAGACATTTTTTGTTTGAACAGTGAAATAGATAGAGGTAGATGTGATGCCATGACGTCCTCGGTTCCACCTCGCGCGGTGCCGGTTGCCATCGGTTAGCTTAGCCGCTGTTAGCACCGCACTGGTATGGCTCACTCGAGTAGCGACGGTTATTATCCTCGGACAATGTTTTTATATCGTCGCTCTTCATAGGCTTTCCATTACCGCTGCCACCATGAAGTAATATTGGTCTGGTAATAGGCACAATGACGACACAGTATATAGGAGTTGAACGCTTGCTTTACTGTTGCTACGGGGCTCTGTATACAGTTGGTGTTACACTGACAAAGGTCCGGGTTGTGCTCATATGCAGTAGTTCCTACACACATATTACATATCACTACAGCTAGCTGCTGTGATTATTAAAAAAACAGTACAGAACTACAGCCTGGGGCGGGGCTTTACGTAGGGGTCCGTCCATAGACTGTACTATAAAGGGTCCGTCAGACACAGGTCACTTGTCTTCAGTTTGTCACATGCAGTGGACATGGGTACTCATCTCTATGCTTACGCTGCTGCTCCTTCAAAGTCTAACCCACTCCGCGGCAGTGCTGAAACCTGACACCAACTGTCAGGGTAAGTCTTGGCTCATTTGCATAATGCAACAGTGATTGGATGTTTACTGAGGGCTGAGGGGTGTGTGCATCGTGTGCGTGTGTGTGTGTGTGTGTGCGCTGCGCAGCCTGTGAATACACGCACAGCGGAGGGACATAAAAGGGAAGCTGACAGTGTAGGCCATCGTGTGTGTCCCTTTTTCGGCGGATTTTTCCGCTACTGCAGATTATTTTGTCAACTTGTAATGTATATTAATTTTGTGAGTATATTAAAATGTGCTTTCTCAACTTCCAAAATTTTGATTTGAGGGGGCAAGACATGTATTTAAGGGGGCTCTGCCCCCTCTTGCCCCTGCCTAGAGCCGGCCTCGGAGTTGAAACCTTTTAGTAAGTCTTGTATATTTGAACCTATCTCTGGAGTTGTTGTGTGGATGCACTTGGTCAGATGATCCAGATCTTTCAAAGTCTGCTTTCACAATCTTCCAAGTGCTTCTTGGGCTTCAGATCCTGGTCTTAACTAAACCTTACTTCTCTAGCTCATCTCATCAAGGGGCTCATGAGCACACCGGTGATAGCTCCTGTTTTCTGGCCAGTCGTGTTGGTTGGTAACATGTTGTACTACTGCTACCCACTTCTCTTTCAACACCTCAGAATTAGCCTCACACTCCACCACAAATGATTTATAATGGATGGAACCACTCTCCCAGGCCTTCACACTCCCTCAAATTCAAAGTGTCTTTAAAAGACTCATTTATGTAGCAATTTGTAAGTGTCTGTCAGAGGAGATGGTAGAGACATTCACTCCATTTTCCTCTCTGGTTTTAAGAGCTCTCTTAAAACTCTTGATTTCCATAGTATTACACCTTGAAACTTGGTTGCAGTTCATTACCTTGAAGTCCACAACCTTTTACTCACTCAAATACCCCAAAAAAATGTGTTAGTACAAATGCATCAAGACTTGAAGTGGCAGGAATCGGCTGCAGGTCATGGCCACAAGTATTTTGCCACTACTTTGTCCTTTTCTTATCATAAGGTAAGCTGTGAAGATTTACATCACTTCCATTGTTGCTGTTCGACTGGAAACTACAACCGAAAGCAGCACTGTGAGGCAATGTATTGATATTTTCTCCACTGTGGGCTGGTAAAAAGGTGACTGTAACATCATTAGTTCACCTCTCCAGCTTAACCAATTGACGTCATTGACCCAGAGTGCATGGGATAAAGTAATGGTAATGGTATTTCAGTAACAGAGGGTGATTTAGACCTACCAAGTCTTCATAGTCTGTGTTTGCTTTAAGCACCTGGAGGATTGCTGCATGGGCCAGAGGGTGAAATAAAAAAGTAATGAGGTAGAAAGGAATGATCTGAAATTTAGAATGATGTGCGAATCCTGAAGCAACCCCAATTCCAAATAGTTTGTACTGCAAACATTTAATTTAACCTACAGAAGATACACACACACACAGAAAAAAGGTAAGAAAAGACAGAAATCCTGAGAAAGTTCAGAGAGTTCCTCTCTTCTTTGTACTGCCAGTTCTTTTGTGTTATTTATTTTTATCACTCGGAGACAAGCCTGTGACTTTGAGGCAAGCAGGACGAGCAAGTGTGTCTTTGTGAGGACAGAGAGTGGTTTGGACATCTGAAGGTGCAAACTGGTGGTGGAACACAATTTTGGATCCATCCCTAAAATGACTGTTGTGACCCAGATTTTGTCAGATATTTTTAACCTCATTCCCAGCGTTATAGCCTAGTTACAAAGCGGAACCAGGCATAGAGCAGGCCATAGTGTAGTGAATAATAGTATAGATGTTGACAAATGACTCGGTAACCTTTAACAATGACATCATTTCTACATTTCCATACTGTGCACTAACCTGCTTCTCAAAATAGAAGCCCACATGACTTACTGTAACTGAGAATGTATGTCTGTTCAGTCCTGAGGATCATTGTTTGTTTCATCTAAACACAAACAGAAATGTAAAAATCTGCAACATATGTTTATTTATTCATTTCGTATCATGTCTAACTAGTTTTATATTGATGTGGACTGCGACAGACTATGTAAGGCTTGTTTTTTAGCCTGGTCGATTGTTGCAGATGACTTTTGCTATGTTGTAGGGCATAATGTAAAATGGCAAAGGCTGCTGAAAAGACCAAGGTCGAAGCTTTAGGATAGGCTCATAAGGAATCTTATCGATATTTATTTGAATTCACAACACAACCTGCTCTCAAGGTACCAAAGTTTGGCATTGATTGATCTAACATGGCATCAAAGTGTGATTGGTTGTCCCCAGTGGAAACAAGATTCCAAACTGAAGCAGCTCCTACCATTTGGTTAAGAGGAGTGAGGAGTCAGCTGTCAGTGGTGTTATAACAAATGTTTTTTCAAAAATAGTGAATCGCTGCAACCATGAGAAGTCCTTGAGCATACAGCCATAAATGTGCACAAGAAATATTAGGCTGATGGGTGCTGTAGTATGAAACATTAGCTGTGGACAGATATACACATGCATGTACACACCACACATAAACAAAGGCCTCTACAGGCTTAGCAGAGATTTTTTTTTAAATGACAGCAGAAATTGACCAGATTTCAGTGGTCATTTGTCTTGACACAGGTCTCTGATAATTCTGCTTTAGCCGAGTTTACATTCTGTCTGGGACTGTCATCGACCTGGCCGTATGTTTACTAGTCCATCTGCACCAATCACACAAGAGAGTGTGTGTTATGTTATGTGGATGAGCACCAGAGCCAACCCGTGAGAACACTAAAATGTGTATGTGTGTGTGCGTGGTCACAGAGATCAACATGCATGGCCTGCTATCGGATTCAGGCCCAAAGTAACCAGAGCATGTGGTCAAATGTGGTGACACCATATGCCATTACACCATTAGATACACATCACATGTAGCGTGTTTCAGCATGAGCATTTTCATTCATTGGTTGCTTTTGTGTGTGTGTGTATGTGATATGATGTCATCAGGAACATCACAAAGGAGATCATGCACATACACACATATAACAAAGAAGGAGATGCGTTATTATAAACCATCCATTTCCATGTTGTTAAACCCTGTCACACTGCAGTGTTAAACAGAGTGATGCCTATTATGTGTAAGCCCCCAAACTGCCACAATGATGCAAATGCTTATGGAGTTACTGTATTATAAATTCACTGCAACAGTTCAGTTCAAGCTTTATTATTAGAAAGGGAAACTGTGGTTTGCAAACTTATTCATAACTGTTCAAATCTGATCAAGCAGGCAACACACAAGGCACAGAAATGCAGCAGTGAATCATATCATCCTTTATGGTGTTACAAAGTAATGTCAATGACTGTTAGTTTATAAATATGTATTACAATAAATATACAGTTAGGCAGAAAAAGTAGCGTATTAGTGCCAAGTACTGTAACAGTGAAGTGATGAAGTCAGTGTTTGCCAGTATTAGATATTGGCACATCAGTTTTAAGAAAGTCAAAGCTCCAGCAACACTTTATTTATAGATCACTGCCTTCATCAGGGTCATCAGAAAATACATTACAAGCAGTGTTTAAATAGAGTATTCAAAAAGCAGAGAAAATTCAAAAAGGTAAACAAAAAGGTCCTCATTCCTGCTAGAAATAAACATTTGTAATAAAGAATCCAGTTTTGCCAACATAATGCATGACAGACATGCACCACAGCTATATAAAATCCATGATGAAAATGTACTGTAATGTATTTTCAAATTGAATTTTCTTCTGTAAGATAAATTCATTTAAAGGCTTTAAGACTTTCCTCCATGGCTGTAATGGTCAGCCCATATCAGGTATTCCCATCATGCATCAGAACCATTAGACAGGCAGCAGGATCAAGTCATGGAGGTTATGAACTCTCCTCTTTGCACAGATGGTTTGTTGAATCCTGAAGAAGGACGGAGACTTCCTGTCTAAATGAAGAGGAGACAAAGTTCAGCTGGAGCTTCATGGAATGGCTCAGCTTGATTGTTTTGAACAAAGGTGAACCCAAACCAACGGTGTCAGCGTTCTCTGGTTTCACTGTACAGTTTCGTGATCAGACTGCAGTGTGCTTGTGTTGTGTTCAGGATTTTCAGCCAATAATATGTGACATCAATCCTGTGCTGCTGGAAGCATATGTGCTCACATCCTTGGGTGGAAAATGTTTGAGGGATTAACTGAAAAAGACCTATTCAGCAGAAATGAAGCCAAATTGTAGCACAAAACAAAAGCAAGACCTTAAGAACAGTTTAGTACTTCTCATTCTATTGCACACAGTCATTTAATACAATTGGCTAATAACTCCTGTCTGTGTCTTATATTAAATATTTATATCTCAAATGTGCACTCTTAGGACTTTAGTTCATATAATATTGAGACAGTGCAAATATGCATGGATTGTGGATGTCTGTATATTTGGGTCTTGGTGACTTTACACCATTGTTGCTATTGGCTAAACTACAGTATACACTCACATTCTACACTAAACCTACTAAACCAATAATCCACATAACAGCAGAAGTAAATTTGTAGTTAAAAACAAACATTTAAGCCAATATAAATCATGATCTAGTAGTAGTATGTGTTGTGATTCTATGCATTTGCTATGGATCTATTTGTTCTATCTCTCACTCTGTGTGATGGGTTAATTGAATGATTGTCTGTGAGTCTAACAGGTTGTTCCCGAAAGCTGATTGGATCCTGCCTTCAGGCTTGTGGTTTTTAAGGCCAGCTTTCTCCAGCTTCTCACCCCACTTCCAACCAATCTACCAGCTGCTATCTTTCAGTGTAAAATTATGTGGGATGGGAATGTTTTGCTCATGTGAAATATCAACCAAGTGGTACTGTAGGGGTGAGCAACCCTATTTTTTTTACCATTGTAGTAGTTACGTTAATGTTTTGTCTCTTTGTATTGAGGTTGCTTAGATTTAGTTCTTTCTTGTTGTTAGCCCACCATGTAGCTACAGACACTAAGTTAAACCCCTAAAAATGGCTGCAAAATGCATTGTTGCTAGTGGTTTTTGGGAGCTGGGAAGAGGGGCGCTTCCTTGTTCCATGATGCACCAGGGTTCACCAAGGTCGGATTGTAAGATAACTTATAAAGTTAAAACTCAGTGACATAAGACTCAAACACGAATTGGACCAAAGAACCATGTTCATGAAAAAAATGTTAGTTCATTCCACATTTCTTTTTTTTTATGCTCATGCTGAAACAATCAGTAACAAATGACTTGAGTGCAAATGGTTCACCTTGCATAGTGAGTGTAAAGAGAGAAGCACTGCAGTATAGTGCATATGATTTACTGGCAACTAAAGTTTATTCAGTAGCAAATTAAACATTGCTATTACTCTGTTGGTTGACAGCATAACCAGGCTAGTAGGATTTACTCTATGCAGTATTTTGTTGTGCTGTCCTTACCAAAGGCTGAGAATCACAACAGTACAAATATCTGGTCAATACAACATGCTCATGATGAATAAGGAAGTATTTAAGGCTACAAAAGAGTTTAACATGCTTTGCAAGAGTGTTTTAATGTCTAAGGTGATTTTAACTGATCCCTGATGTAACAAATTACCATCATGGTTGGAAATTTAGTGTGGTATTTACTCAGATTAGTGTTGTAAATGAGCACAGCTGCACTTCATCTGATTTGCATAAAGTGCTGCTGAGCCATCTTGATGCACATTGAGGATTGGGAAGGCTTGCAGTTCAAACACAAGTGTCCTCTGCTGATGAACTTGGAGTAGGCCTACTGGTTAAGTTGAATACAAAAACTGTAACTGTGTATTCATACCACAAGAGGAAATATGATTCATGTATATAAAGTTGTCAATTCAACAAAAAAGATGATTTTAAACTACTTTGAAAAAATGTGTAAACGCATAATATAATGGTCTATCTTACTAACTGAACTATGAATAATAACTGGCTGCCCCAATCATAGCGGAGTTGTTGCACCATTAAAAGTCAAGAAAACAATGCAGGAGGGAGCCAAAGGAGAGTAAAGCTGTGAAAAACAAACTGTTGCATTTGAATACAGATTTTGTGCTATAAGGTAAAGTGGTAGATTTAACCAAGTGAATTCAGACATTTCTTCTAAACACATTAAATAGGTCATAAATGTATTTCTAAAAAGGTGTGAAAAGCATTTCAACCATTTAGATTTGAATTGTGGAGCTAGGCTTCAAAAACTGTTTAATATTTCTGTGTTCAGGATTTAGTGGGTGGTTTATGCTAATCGCTGCTGCGTTAGCATAAACCCGCCCCTACTGCTGTAGTGGTATTAATACATTCAGCACACACTACTACTATAGTCTACAGTTAGTTGGGTTAGCCGCCAAGCTAGCAGCTGAGTTAGCAGCAGACAGCTGACGTCCATGTTTCTGGTAAAGGTGGTGACTTTGATTGACAGGTGACAGGGGGTGGGGTTTCAGCAAACTCGGTGGGCACTCCCACAGCGTTTGATAGCAGAGAAAGGGGCTGATTTTTACACAACTTTGAAGCCTAATTTCATATATTTAGCGATTTTTTTTTAACCATTCAAATTTGGCAGGGTGGTTAACAACACACTTTTCTGTGGTATGTCAAACTCAGAACACATATTTATTCTTACTTTACACAGACTTTAAGGATACTGTTTATAAGAGCACCGAAACACATAATATTACATGTGAAGATGTATAAAAGTAAATGATGACCTTGTATTCCTGCTTCTTAGTCTAGTGTTGTGTTGCTGGGCAGAGAGCGCCACTAAAGTCTCTTTGTAATGTATTTTTCTCTCTCTCTATCCCCCTCTGTGTGTGTCTGATGATAAAACAGTGCTGCAGATTTCACACCTGCTTTTAGATGGTACATTTAGGATGCAATTTTCCATCAATATCAGTGCAATATTTTAAATCTGACTAATGAGTCACTGTGTTTTAGAAGAGAGAAGATACAATGAAAGACTTGTGGCTGCTGTGATTTTAAGTCATGAGTGTGTTTGAAACAATTAATGTATCAAGTTGAATATGAGTTCATCAGGATTGCAGCATTATGTTCATTTGAGTTAAAATTCAATCATGGCTTTCTGTTAATGCAATAAAAAAATGCATTGAGAATGATTAAGCAGCGGCACTCAGACAGATAACACAAGAGCTATAATAATCTGCTCTGTGCAGCTTTGTTTTGTTCCAGCCAGCCACTAATCTCTCCCTGCTTCTCTCTCTGCTTTTCAGACTCCTCCTGTCGCTCCCACCCAAATGAAGACGGAAAAGATAATTGGCTCGCAATGACGCCGTTAATAACGGGTTGAAACATACCTTGCTGTTTCAACGCGTCCCCACAAATGTCACATATCAGAAATGAGTTTTTAATGGGCTGCACTGGCTGCCGCATGATGGCAAATGGATGCCTCGACATTTCAACGCCCGTCACCTTTTCATCCATTACCTGGGCCTGCAGAGTTAGGGAGTGAATGGCCTCTGATGGTGTGATGTAGTAGTCACAGGGGAAGTGAAAGAGCTGTCTTAATTAGAGAGGAGGAGGAAGTGTCCTATCTGTAAGCGTACATGTGCTCCTCAGGGTGCTGGAGTCACGCCTGCTGTTGTTGCATCTGATTTGTCAGTGATTAAAGAAAATATAATCACTTAGCCCCTGTGTCTGATCTCAGATTATCATAGTAAATATGTACAGTGTGCTGTGCAGCTATGCATTAAGATGTGTATTTAAAAAAAGTGGATAACTCATGAGCTCAAGCTGGGGTCAAATAAAGGTGAGCCACCATCAGTTTATAGAATCAAGGTCATGCAGTGTTATTGATGTGAAGTACCTAAAAACAAGCCCAGCCAGGATCAGCTGACTGCAGAGCTGCAGTGGTGGGCCTGCAGCTCCAGTCTGAGCTGCCTGCAGCTGGAACATTCATGTCCTGTGGGTGTTGAGTCAATCAAGTCAAATACAATGAAGCATTTAAAATGAAAAATAAAAAGGTAAGTCAGTAAAGCAAAATGAATAAATAAAAGAATCTTGTAGTCATGTTGTAACCGCTGACTCACTGTCTTTTCAAATGCTTCATGCTGATGTCAGAAGTCTGCCTTCCAGTCCAGCGTTTATTAAACTTCATCTTGTATTTGACTTTAATCTATTTTAACCTTTAACTTTTAATAAACCCTTTTACTCATTTTATTTACATTTTTAAACATTTTTATTATTTTCTCTTGCGTTAGTCTCAATTTGTTAGTTTGTCTTTAATTTGTTAAGTTTTTATTCCTAACCCTAACCCTATCACCTGTTCTGTCTTATCAGCTCAACTAACTTTAAAGCACTTTGAACTATGCTTGTCTGTATGAAAGGTGCTTCATAAATAAAGTCTGTTTGATTGATTACAATGAACTTATATGGAGAATAAAACCACATCATTACAAAGGATTCACACAATATAAACACAATCATATGTATAGTACACCCGTTTTCGAGGAAGGCAGAATAAATGCCTAATGCCTAAGTATTATGACAAATAAGATCTGATATGATGAGTTTAATGATTAGACTATAAGATAAGAAGGCTGCTGTTCTATATTTCTCTTGTTAACAAATCCCCTATAGAGAGTAAAACCTACACTGCATTATTACTGTACATCTGTCAGTACTATCTGACCTTCCTACTCAGGTCCACATTCACTCACTGGCTCCTATTGACACTGCATTTTAAAGAATAAACATGTATTTGTGTTCATTCTGGCTCAAACAGCTGGTCACTGTAGTTTTTAAGAAAACACAAGTCAGGAGTAAATGGAGCATTTGGTGCTCTAGTGAGTGTTTCTGGCAGCGGGATTGCGTGTGTGTGTGTGTGTGTGTGTGTGCGCGTGTGTGTGCGCGTTCATGGTTATGAAGGAATATGTCAGCTAGTGCAATAGTTTTTGGAAGGAAGGAATCATAACCCTAACCCTAGCCAATGTCTTTTCATAGAATGTGTTGACAATAAGAAAAACATTAAACATTGCTAGACATAAGCTCGAGTAGAACCGTTATTCTAGTTGTTAAATTTTCATTATTTTTTATTTTTATTTCGTTTTTCAGTTTGTTTGTTTTTATTTTAGTTCAGTTTTAGTTAGTTTAACAAGTGATTAAGTAGTTTTAGTTTACTTTTTATTTTGAGGAATTGACTAGTTTTAGTTTAGTTTGAGTTTTCAGGTATTAGGAGGAAAGCTTTGATTAGTAGAAGATGTAAAGGATGAAATAATGCTGACATTGAGGTAAGCTTTGCTGCATTTGTGACTGTGAGCTTACGTTATTTTTTCTACAAATGTTCCCATCACTCTTCATCACCACATTTTTACTTTTATCTACTGCGGGGTCGGATTCTAAATATTCCCATATTGGTTTGTGTCATTTTCTGCCAGGAACTACTTCTTATTCTTTCTAGAAAATCGTAAATTGCACGTTAAGCATCTTCTTCTTGGCAGCTGGAATCTACTCTGCTGCCACCTACTGGAAGCAGCCTGTTATCTCAACAAGTCAAACTGAACAGGATTCAGTAAAAATCAAAGCTGACTTTATCTGCAATTCAGTTTAGTTTTAGTTTTAGTTTCATTAACTATAAAAATCCTGCTCCACATGAAGTCAGAATTGAGAATTAAAGCAGTTAAAGGGTAAAGTAAGTATATGTGGGTTCTAACTTTCATCTCAGCATGTCTGTTTGTTTACAGAAGTGGAATATTTTAAGGTTGTTCTACCTAATTATTCTAATTCAGGAAAGGCTTTTGAGATGAATGGAGGTCATCTTGTATCTCAGTTAGTTTATGCCCATATCTATAAAGTGTAGAAACACAATGTAGCTATCAGTAACATTACTGGACCTGGTGTTTATGTCTTGATTTGTGCCAGCCGGTGTGTGCTGCTTTAAAAAAACAAATCAGCTTAAGTGTTTTATATTGACAATTGACGGTGTAGCTCTAATCACATCTGCAGTAAATATGCAACTGATAAAACTACATCTTATGAATGATGCAAAATTGATCGAGGCTGCCTGAGTAATCTTTAAGAATAAGTTCGAAAAATACATCTGACTTGTATATCTTTTACATCATTACAGTGCAGTGGAAGAGCTATTTCATGCTTTAACACAGGATTTCAAGCCTGTTGGGTGGCTGACTGATGCGTCTCTCTGGATACTCTGTTATACCTCTATCAGCATCCTCTCTGAGGATCACCCCACCCAGGCAGCCTTTGCCAAATGGGAAATTCTTCCTGGGTAGGGGGTTTCCATGGTGACCGGCCTCAACTTCTGATGTGTCAAGCTTACGAGGCACAGACACAGACACAGGCACACACACACACATACACACACAGGTGTGAGGATATACAGCACACTGAGAGCAATGACAAACAGCATTGATTCACTTCCCTCTGCCAAGATGAGCTTAAAGAAATTGCTTCAATGCGGTGCTAACAATTACCACTCCATTAGAGCAGAGAGATAGTATAGAGAACAAATTTACAGCAACCCAGGCCACACACATACACACACTCTGTTAGCTTCCTTCCATCTACCCCATCTCCACCACCACTATTACTACTCCCACTGCGAACACACACACCAATGCGGATGGTGGGGGCTGCACAGAGGAATTGTATGTATTTGTAGGTGTCTCTATTTTCACAATGTGCATATTAATTCAGCAGGCTGAATAATTAATAAATGGTGCAAAGCAAGGGCATTCCTCACACACCCTAGAGCAAGAAGAAGCGCGAGGGAGGAGGGGAGAAAGTGTACTGAGCATGTTCCAAAGATATGAAAAGGTGGCATATTCTCAAATTTCCTAATCAAAATGAAATTTCACTTGTATATGTGGCTCACATCACTATAGAAAAACACTTCAATACAGTCATATATAAAAGGGCAGGGTTAATACACAGCGGGGAGTTTGACCCAATTATTTGGGAACCAATCACTTTTCTTATCGCATGGGTCTAGATACAGACACTAGATACATGTCCCTGCAGGGGCGCCGCTAGGGATTTTGGGCGCCATGAAAAGAATCTTTACAGGGCCCCCTAACACAACGGCGAATTTTTTTGATGCTATTTAACATACAATTATGCATTTTAATGGTATTGACTATCATTACCATATTTGTGAAAGAAGAACAACATACAAACATACATTAATTATATAGTATTTCCTATAATATAACTATTGGTAATAGCATAGTCACCAACATGTAAACTTCTCTGATTAGACTGAGAGCAGTCACCCCAGTCTGCTGCACACACCACAGATGTTCTCCTCTGTTTTTACTGCACGTCTTCTATTTAATTTTTAAAAAGGGTTTATGCTTTTTAATCCATTAAAATTGTTCAAAATGACTTTTATTTCATTCATTTTAATTAATCTTTCCCATAACAGATTCACCTTTGTATTGTGTTGAGACTGTAGTAAAATGTATTATTATTATTATTATTATTTCAACACACACAGCTGCTCACCTCCTACCTCATGTGGGGGCACTGGGGCTGGTTCAGGGGCAGGGGAAGTTGGGGGCTGACAGACAGCTACTGCTGCTGCAGCTGCTGGTGCACTTGACTCTGTTGTTAAAAATCCAGAGTTTTCTTGAGCTAACATGGTGAGAAAAGTGAGCTAGCTTATAGACCACAGACAGGGACAAAGTTAATATTCCATAACTTTCCACCACAACTTTCTTTCTTCCACCTTTTTTTCTTTTTTTAAATACTGGGTGACATATTGTCGACCCTTCAACTCCTTCTCCTCTATTAATTTCTTTTCTTTTCTTTTTGGCTGCCTGATTTTTGAGGCATGCTGCTGTCTCCTCCTCCTTGCCCGCTGTGGAGCTGTCGGACTGAACCATTTTACATAAATAGGGGGGGGGGCTGCAGTCGTTGATGATGATCGTTGATCATTAGGGGCCTCTCTGGGCCCCCCTCAATCATGGGCCCCTAGAATCCGTCTCCTTTACCCCCCTTTTCGGCGCCCCAGTGTCCCTGTGAACCATGGGATAAGAAAAGTGACTGTACTGAGCCTTTTAATCTATATCCATAAATATCCATTAATTATCCACTTTTTGCAAAATGAACACAACATGTTTAGATGAAATATGAGCCAAAGATTGAAATATAGTCATGACATTTACACCAATAAATCAATTATCATCATAATCATTTTTATTGACAAAGTGAAGAATTTTATGTCGCCGCTCTCTACATCACAGGCTATAGTAGGCATATTGCTTCCTCTATATTCTCCATCTTCTTGGATTTCAAACAGAATTCCCTCCTTTTAATCGGGAGAGATTATGTCATCGATTAAGTCATGAGAGGAGCGAGGGCTTTGCAGGCGCAGACACAGATTTTTTCTTAATAGTCTTGCTGCCATCTAGTGATACTTTGTGGGTATTACATGGTATAATTTTTCATTTATCTACATTACCTCATAATGTTGGACTAAGGAGAGTCATACCATACATCTTGTCAATTACTCTTAAAAACCAAACATATCGATGCAGGTGTCAGCTACAACCGGTTACTCCATTATTAATGTTTTCATTATTGTGTGATCTTTCAAAATAAAAATCATTTAAAGTATTGAAAAATTTATTTTGGCTTGAACGATTAAGAACATTATGTGTATTTTAAATTTGTGCAGTGTTGAACTGATCTTTCAAATCTGTTTCATTTTAATAATTATCTTTAATCTCATCATCTAGACACTTTAGGTGGATCAGCAGCATCCAGAGTTAGCCCAGATTTCAATCAACAATGACAATCTCTGCAGAATATTTCATTTCCCAATAAGGTAATAATTGCAGTTAAAGCCCTACTGAAATGCATAGCAGGATATTCATCATCACACATACTGTAAGTTCATTAGATTTTTGACGATGTTTCTCTGAACAGCTGGAAAACTCATATCATAGCCTGTGGCATATCAAGGACTGATACTGTTTGTTCTTGTATGGGATCACACATGCTGTGATGTTGATGTTATACATACTGTATGTAAATGACACATGTCTGTGACATATTAACATACATGTATGTGTATTTTTCACATATGGGTGGGGGTCTTGACAATTACTCAATATATTGCCATGAACTGAAAAAATATAAATACAATATCTCAATTTGTATTGATTTAACTCAACAGCTATTTTGGCCCCAATGAAGAGCCTGTGAGGTTGAAACCAGTCTGTATTTTAACCGAAATGCCTGACTAATAAAAGGCTTTTAATAGAAAAATCTCTCATTGCTCTGCCTAAGACTGTCTGAGTTACTGCATGTGAGGACTTGGCCAGACATTCATGATCCTCAGAGGAAGATTGGTTGTAATTTTGGTGACCTCTATCTAACATGGTAAAGATTAGCTCAACATCAACATACTTGCATTGTCATTGTGATAATTTTGAGCATGTTAAGTTTAATGATACATGATAACTGGCCTACTTTACTAATACAGTTGACATTAGCTTGCTGCCTGTGCATGTGCATACTGTATATGCAGTATAAAGCCTACTGTACAGTTCATTAGCTTTAATGTATGTATGTGATGTATGTATTTAAATTAGGTGCTAAGCTAACTAATTGGCTACAGCTGCTTCTGGTACAGCTGTTACTTTTATGCAGGGTGCAATTTGTGAAAAAATCAGAACCACAGTGAGCCTGTGTAGATTATAGACCCTATTGGGCTCCTTCTTGCAGCTGTTACACTAGCATTTATAAAATAATTATGGACTTAAATAAAACAGTTATGAAACAAACTTGAGCACTGCATTTGCAAGAAAATAATATTCTTTTAAAATGTAATTCACGATACAATTTTCAAATTCTTACCAAAAACAAAACAAAAAAACAAAAAACAACAGAGTGGCATCAGTCTTCTTTATTTTCAAAATGTGATTATGATTCTTACATTGTGTTATACACTTCCTCTAAATACAAAAAGAAACTTTCCACTGCATGACAATTATAGAAATGCACAGTTTACAATACATTCTTTCATTATCACTGAAGTTCCTCTCAGAGAATACAAATCAAAGGAAAAACCAACATAAAGTGTCTGAGTATGGTGTCCGTCCACCACGTTCCACCAGAGCAGGACACAAGTTAGTCTTAAATTATTTACTGACAACCACAACAAGTCAGCTCTTCTTTAAAAAAATAAGGACTGTATTCTCAGATAATTAGGAAATTTTTTCTCGTAATTGTATTATTCTTGTTTTTTAATTTTGTCTCCACAATAAAAAGCTTCTGGATGGCAATAGTGCCTCTGCATATAAAAATAATGATAATAATGTCAGTCAGGAGGCCGACACCCTAGTGCCCTGATTGTCTAAACTGATTTCAGGTGTGCATCTGTACCAGGCAGCAGGGCTGGTGGTAGTCTGAGAGCTGGAGGGAGAAAGGAGTCTTTTCTTTTCCCTTTTCTCTTTGTCCTGCAGTCACCAGCAGCATTGGACCCAGGCTGTTTCTGTGTTTTCCCAGTGTTAGCAGCAGTGTGACACACTGGCTTGTAAATGACTACCAGGTAATGTATTACCACATCACACCCCAAGACATTTGGTCAACAATACTGAGTTCAAAGTGTTCCTTTACTCAGGTGTACCCATCAATTTTTCAACATAGGCCAAGGGAATACTATTTACCTTGATGAATTCCCTACACTCTAATATTCTGTTTATATTTCAGAACATCATCTGTCAAAGTGTTGCGATTCTTTCGGAGCCTGACCCGTAAGAAGCCACTCGAGCCAGAGGGGGAGGCGTCCAACTTCTGCCGATGCCTGACCACCTTGGACCTGGTGGGTCTTGGTGTTGGCAGCACACTAGGAGCTGGTGTCTATGTGCTGTCAGGAGAAGTGGCCCGGGAAGTGGCCGGCCCCAGCATTATCATCTCTTTCCTGGTTGCAGCGGTGGCTTCGGTCTTTGCAGGGTTGTGTTACGCTGAGTTTGGAGCCCGTGTTCCTAAGACGGGTTCAGCCTACCTCTACAGCTATGTGACTGTAGGAGAGGTGTGGGCGTTTGTGACCGGCTGGAACTTGCTGCTGTCCTATGTCATTGGTAAGTTAGACAGAAAATATGCAGTGCATTAATTAAATAAAAAATAGAGGGTTAGATCTCTGAAACACAGGTGACTTATATGTAAAATGAATTAACTCTACACAACATATCCAGCACAGTTTGTCCTCTGATCTCAGAAGTCATCCTAAGAATATCGTTGCCAATGTCTATGAAAAAGTATAAGTCCTGTGGCACTGTATATGGTCTTTATGGGCTGCATGGATTTGTATACATGTTAGTGGTAACTTGGAAAATGCTCGTGTTGGCACTTTGTTTTGCTATCATTCAAATTAGTAGTGGTGTCAGAGCCAAGCCAATTTGCTCATTTCTAGTTAAAATTGCTGTATTTAATGTATTTGTATTAACACTGACTTTGAAAGGGCTCACTTGTAATGACAAACGTAAAATTAGCATACAAACCTGCAGTTCACTCTACACAGCATTTTAGCATTTTTCAGCACATTGGTTCTTCAACCCACAACTTTAGTGTATGCTCTGTTTTATTCTCCTATCACAACCGTCATCCCTATCTGCAGTCTCCAGTATAAGGTTCTGATAAAACCACTGTATATAGTACTTGCCCAGCACTAGATAGCAGTTAATGACTAGGTGGTGATGAGCATAAGAACCATTTCTCCAGGGTTGTAACAGAGTTAAAAAGAGAGTGAATATTGGACTTACATTTATCAGGTGATCAGAAATATGACTTGAAATGAATGTTAATATTGCTCAATGTTTGCTGGATTTGTAAATTCCGTAGACTTGCTACTTAGCGAATAAATCTGATTCTGTATGTTCATCTTATTAACTTCATAATATATAATATAGTATTTACAGCTTGTTCCACTGCCCCCAAGTGGCCGAACAATGAATGCAGGTTTAAACAAGGCATGGGCTTTGTGTTGTTACGTCACAGATCTGTAGACTTCCCTTTAGACAAATTCAGTCCTAAAGAACCCTGTGTTGGACGATTTTAATTGTTATATTTGATGGTTTGAAATTATGATAAAACTAACCTTATACTATAGCTATATACAGTACGTTTTTAATATAACTATAACCCAGTATTAAAATGTATTTTCGTTCTTTTTTTCTTTTCAGGAACATCAAGTGTAGCAAAAGCCTGGACAGGGACCTTTGATGACCTGATAGACAATGTTATTGCGGAAACTCTGGGAAAACACACACCTATGGACTCCCCTGGCTTGGCTCCATACCCAGATTTTTTTGCTGCTGGGCTGATAATGTTGCTCGCTGGTAATATCTGCAATTTATTGTTAAAGTTGTAATATAACACAGATAAAAGATGAAATATATTCTCCAAGCTGAAATTGTTTCACTTTTTACTTTCCTTTAATTTTAGGTGTACTTGCATACGGTGTGAAAGAGTCTGCGGTCCTGAATACTGTTTTTACTGCAGTAAATATTCTAGTCTTGCTTTTTATCATCATCTCTGGCTTCATTAAAGGAGACATTGACAACTGGCACATCAGTGAGGAGACCATCCTGAATGCAACTCGACAAATGGAGTAAGATTATTATTATTATTATTTTTTTTTAAAGTCAACAATGTTACTACTATCTAGCCTTGTGGGCCTGGCTTTGAGATAATTACTGTCCCCCCATCCAAAACAATGGAAATGAAAGGAATTTTCTTTGTGGTAGTGTCAGCATTGATACTACAAAGTTATTTGCCTTTTCTATAAGCAATGTCCTGATAACCGTCAGCCATTGTGTCACAGGGACTCTTTCTTCAGAAGAAAGAGGTCCTCAGACAGCTTTTGGGATCTGACGATTCTGTTTATCTAAAGCAAACAGGACATTGTACTCCCTGAAGAATCTACACAAACAAAAATTATTTCAGTTACCCCTGTTAATTTTTGGATTGACAGTGCAAACATAAAAGTCAGATATCTCAAAACCCTCAATTAAATACCACTAGGTCAAAGCAGAAAATGTCAGTTTGTAATTTGAGGGGCCCTCTTGAAAATGATTTCTAATCTAAACATTATAATAAAATTAATTGATGAATTATAATGATGAAATTGTCTGTTTGTACAGAAACCTCACATTGGCACAAAATGAAACCATTGACTTGGGTGTTGGTGGCCTCTTCCCCTTTGGCTTTGATGGCACTTTGGCAGGAGCTGCAACCTGTTTCTACGCTTTTGTTGGATTTGACTGCATCGCAACAACGGGTACTCTTGAATACTGAAAGAGCATCATTTCTTAGGTCACCTTCTTTGCCAGGTCAGTTGTTGTATCTGTATCAGGAAGTCTAACACTAATCAACCTGCTCTTTTAGGGGAGGAGGTGCAGAACCCTCAGAAAGCTATACCTCTTGGGATTGTCGTGTCCCTGCTCATCTGCTTCTTGGCCTACTTTGGTGTGTCGGCTGCTCTGACACTTCTGATGCCATATTATCTGCTTGACACCCACAGTCCTCTACCTGTAGCATTTGAATACATTGGTTGGGAGCCTGCAAAGTATGCTGTGGCTGTGGGATCCCTTTGTGCTCTCTCAACAAGGTACAGATGTGTAGTCAGTTTGTGGCAGATCGATCACTCCTGTCAAAATAAAGGTTGGTTAAAGTTTATTAAAGCTGGCAGTTTGGCAGTCCCAAAAGGCAATAAGAGGTAATGTCATTAAAGCTGCACACTTGAAAAATACTAAAAAAACTAATCTGAATTTCCAGACTTCCCCTCACTTGCAGACTCGTTGTATAACATAGCATGTGCATGTTAAACAACGTACAAAATCCACAATTTATCAAGCCTGAAAGAAGCTTAAAGCTCACTTATGTGGCCTTCAAGATGTGTTTTTCCAGAATTTTCTTTAAACAGTCTCTTGACTTTTTACAAAAGAGCCAGATATTTTCTAACACAGTCATTTGTGCTGATGATATAACCAAGAGAGTTTCATGTTGATCCAAGCTGTAGAAGTGCTCAAACTGAGTAATGTAACATTGTCTATGGGAAATATGCATGGGATTTTTACCTATGGAACCAGGCGCTGGAAATAGGTTCACCTACTTCACAACTCTATAAGCTATTACAATGTTAAGGAAAATGGTAGGAGTGGTTATAATAATAGAGTAGAATAACCAATAGGGTATTCTCTAGATGTACCACACTTTTTTTGGTAGACATCTCTTTAATTTTGGGTGTCTGATGCATAGAGGTTTGATATTAATATTGCACTCATAAAATAATGTGAACTGATAATTTGGACTTTTTTGTTGTGTAAAGCAGGCAACGTCATATTTTCATCCAACTAAGAAACACACACTGATCACCTAAACTGTAAGAGGAAAGATTAACTTACCAGCCATTGTCTACAGTATCTCTAATATAGAATGAAAATCTGCAGACCCCACACAGTTGTGCAGAGTTGCATAAATTGCTCAACTCATTGCTGTCACAAACTGACTCCGAGACAAAATGAGGGAAACAAACAGGAATAAAGTTTCTAAAAAACATTTATTGTCAGCTTAGGATAAATTAATATAAAAGTATTGTAGTCAAATATATTGGTAATGAATTCAGTGTGTGGATGAGTGTAGTGTTTGTGTAAAGAACACAAAGCCCTAACCCAACTGGCTGGTAGAAGAGAGAAATGTTACAAATGAAGCCACTTCAGCAGGGTAAGGTCTAGTTCACTCAGATGTAGGTAGTCTCATAATGTGCTCTTCAACTCTGCCTATTGGCTTCTTAGCCAAGAAGCCTAACCAACTACACAAACAGCAGACAGAGAGGGAGGAAAGTCACTACACCGATAAAAACATGTCGAGAAAAATACTTTAAGATGGGTTCCATTTCCCATGGAATTGATCGAGGTGAAAGGTCCTGTCTCAGAAAGTGGATCTTATCCCAATGTTGCCCAGTCTCTTAAAAGATTTGGCATGATGACAGTGATCATTTAAAACGTTACAGCATGCCAAGATTGAAGTCCATGAGTGTTCAGTTATTTGGATTCAGCCATACAAAGCTCCCGTTTACAGGCCCAGCAGGTTTGTGATGGTCAACACAAACGACTCAAATTATGAGAAAGTACTAATAGTTGTAATATTTTTGAGTAATGATGGACCTGTCTTCATTATGGTGATGTTATCTTGTATCTAAATCTTGCCTGGTGCTGATTCAATTCCACAAACAAATTGTTTGACTCAAATGAAGATTGATTTATGTGTTGATGAAATTGAATGTCTAGACTCAGGGCTGTTAGCAAGCTCCTTCAACTAAAGTGGATTGCCCAAAATCATCCAAGTTTTCTTTTATTTCTCTACAGTCTTCTTGGAGTGATGTTTCCAATGCCAAGAGTCCTCTTTGCCATGGCTAGAGACGGCCTGCTCTTTAAGCCCCTTAGCTACATGAGCTCCAGGCAAAGTCCAGTTTTCGCCACATTGTCTTCAGGAGCTGTGGCTGGTAAGCAGATTGCAGTAATACTTGCAATTATGTCTGATTGAGTCACAGATTTAGATTTGAATAACTATCTGGTTAGTGATTTCATAATTTCTTAAAAGACCAGTACCCCTGAATTAAGATCATATTGGGAAATCCTGTACCGCATGATTTACATATAGTGCAAATGTTTAATGCCACGCAGGAAGTGGTGTCCTTTTTAATGTAATAAATTGGGAAAAATAAGGATGTGGAGGCGAGTGCGTATTGCCATTTTGTTATAAACTTAGTCTAGAGTCTAGAGCTAGACTATTGTAGAATCGATATCAATGTTTGGTCAATGACATATATTTGGATGTTCTTACAGCTTTCATGGTGCTGTTGTTTGACTTAAAGGCACTGGTAGACATGAGTTCAATCGGGACCATCTTTGCCTACACTCTTGTTGCAGTGTGTGTTCTCGTATTAAGGTATGTACACTGTTTAACCAAATTTGAATGAAATTTCTTACAACTACAATTTTTAAGTCTGTTGTAATACAATCCTTTCTTACCCATGCATATACATTGAAAGAGTCATTGCTATAATCATTCTTCTGTCCATACTGTCTGTGAGGACAATACTATTCTATTGGAAATGATGGAGGCCACATTCTTTGCTCTATCAACTTTCCATTTTTGTATTCCACTATTAAAATGTGAATAATTATGGCATGAACACCCCCCTTTAGAACTATTAAAATTTCTGTTTGTGTACAAATTTCCCAAATTTTTGAATTTCCCCCTAGGGGGATCAATAAAGTTTACCCATACCTTACCCTCAATAATTATTTTCAACATAACTCAGTTTTAACACAGAATCTCTACCTCTGCTGTTGTAGAAGTATGATTTTTTTCCCCCCTGCCAGATACAAAGAAGACAGTGGTTTTGTCCATAGTGCAGAGGCATTTACAGTAATGGGGCTGTTGAGGCCTCCCTCAAGGCCAACGCGGCGCACTTCTAAAAATGTCAACATGGCCACCATCATTATTTGTAAGTAATCCTTCATTGTTGCTGCTGTTCCATCACCCGCGACTGCCGTGGCTCAGTTGTTTCCAATTGGCATTTGGTGTTACCACCTCTACTCATTTGCCATCACAGCCTCTTACAGAAACATAAATGCACAAAACATTTTGTGCTATAAGAAATGTGGGCAACTAGGTTCCAAATATTAAGATTTACCTGACTGCTCCCCAGTGTTCCTGGTGATCGCTTTAAGCTTGGTGTTGTCCGAGGCTTTGGATTCCCTCCGGAAGCGAGAGTGGTGGAGTGTGCTGCCCGTCTTTGTCCTCTCGCTGACACTGGTCCTCACTGTTGTTATCATCTGGAGACAGCCACAGAGCACAACTAAAGCTGCTTTCATGGTAAACTCGGAGAGGTGATGATAGTGGGCACTCAGCTCTGAACGTGGGATTTCATGCATCTTGAGGATTTGCGCCTTTACAGTCCCAGTAGGGATATCTTGTTTGGTGGGTCACCTAGTGGGCCCTGGCACAGGGGGATGTTGCAGGGCATAGAAAGTTTACAGAGCAGAAGTGATGTACCCAGAGGAGAGAGGTCATTCAAGGTTCAACCAACACTGAATGACAGCTGTCTTCAAGTAAATTTTACCGCATCAAGAAAAATATGTAAAATATAAAGTTTTAATGACCCTCTTAATGTCCAAAATCCATAATTCTGCCGGTTAAAGAATTAGTTTAGCACTAGAAAACGTCAGGCCAAGAAATAATCCAGCACATAACCCTTTGTAAATGGTCAATTGTCATTTTTATACCTTTTTTTTTTTCATACAGGTTAAACAAACCAAATGGTACATGTATAGTAATTAGTGAGCTTTGGGGATGCTTGGACATCTGGTAGGCCAGGCTAGCAGTTTCCCCTTTATCCAATTATTATGCTAAGCTAACCGGCTGCAAGCAGTAGTGTACTGACATGAGTGGTTTTAAACTCTTGCAAAGAAAGCAAATAAGTCTATTTCCTACAATGTTTACTTTACTTTACTTTCATGCAGAACCAGTCATGACTTTTGTTCCTGTAGGTTCCATGTCTACCTGTACTCCCTGTTTTAAGTGTCTTCATAAATACCTATCTGATGGTTCAACTAGGAGGAGAAACTTGGATCAGCTATGCTGTTTGGATGGCAGTGGGTAAGGACAAACTGGTTTCCACTACTCTAAATAAACAGGCTGCTGTGGAATGTTTTTTATTCTTCTGTGTTTACACATGACTTGTAGATGGAGGTTTCTAAATAAATAAAGGTATCATTATAAATCATCATTGCATAACCTCACATCTCTTTCCATAGGCCTGATCATCTACTTCAGCTATGGGGTTCGTCACAGTGTCCAAAAGCAAAGGCTAAGGGAGTCTCGCGCCCAGCTAAATATTGCCGATGTAAACCGTAACGTTGTGGATCCTGCGGCATGAGGTTGTATATTGAATTGTGTGACATATTGCTGTCCACTTGCATGGACCAAGCTGGTCACAAAATGTAGTTTAAGTTGATCAAGGAATCACCTTGAAATCTTTTTAGTGTTTTATTCAAGATTTAGCCAGAGTTGAAATAACCTGAAGTGTACTTCAAGTATCCCTTGATGCATGTTTTTATGCAAACAAATGTTTTGTTGGTATGTAAAGAGGATGTGTTGTACCTAAAAATATATATAGTCTTTATTATACAATGTTTTATCCATTATGGCTTGATTACTCATTCAAGACTATGCAGTCATGAATATTGCTCTGTAACGTCAGTCATACACAATGAAAAAAAGTTTAAATGTTGAACTATATACATGTTAAGTTAATTTAAACATGTAAGAATAAACTGTAATAAATGTGTTTTAAAAAAATATATGTATAATAAATTTGCTCCCTCTGAGTATTGAGTATTGTATGTATTTGCATTTATTTGTATGTATTCATATACAATATGACTAAAGGCACATTTCATCACTACTCATTCATTATTGTGACCTCCTTTTTGAAGGATCAGTTCAGTGTCAGTAGCAGTGTGGGCATTGAACTGGGCCTTTTTGTAGTGAAAAAAGAGCTGAACCAGAAGACAAAGCTCTTTAGTTACCAGTCGGTCTACGTCCCAACCCTCACCTATGGTCACAAGCTTTGGGTAGTGACTGAAAGAATTAGATCATGGATGCAAGCAAAAAAATGTTGTTTCCTTCAGAGGTGGTCTCAGCTAAGCCTGTAAAATAGGGTGGGGAGCTCATAGTACAGCTGCTACTCCTCTGCCAGCTGAGTTGGTGTTGGCACTTGGTTAGGATAGCTCCCTCTGGAGGTGGTCTGGGCAGGAGGACTGAAGGACTGCTCTGCTGAAAGAGTATTGGTAGAGTGAAAGATGTCTGGGTTTCCTTAATCTGATGCCACTGTGACCCCCATCTTAAATAAGAGGTGGAAAATGGATGTATGAACACCCCTACAGTGTATTCACAAGCGACAGATGAAATAAAATAATTGTCAGAGTTAGCCTTTTAGGGTAACTCTGACTGATATACAGTTCTTTTCTTTTGATTAATGATCATTGTCCTTGTCACATGAATAAATAAATGAAAACCTGTGTAGCAGAGGATAGGGTTAGGCACTAATATGGTTCAAACTGAAAAGCCTACATCACCCATAATTCAACAGAAAATAACCTGCTTCACACTTCTAATTTTCTTCCTGCAATCTGTCTCTCTGTTCTTTCTTCATATATATCTCAATTTCTCATTCAAACACTTTGCCAAATTCATATCCATTGTTTGTAATACCCATCCATCTCATCACCCTCCTTTTCCCTGCTGTCCCTCACTCACAGCTCTGATGGATGCAGGGGGACGCAGGGCTCCAGTTGTAGAGGCTAATTTATGTAGCCAATCTAGTGTTCATTTCAAGCATCACTCTTCATTTGCGGCGCCTGCAGGACACGCTGCTGCCAGCCTCTGAGGGCCTGACATATGTTGTTTTGTTGTTTTGATTGCAATTAGAGGATGTGTCTGTATATTAAAGAAGCAGTGGAATGTGGCCACTGCAATATGGCCACACCTTACTGCTACTGGAGAGACGGAAGAGGGGGAGGAGAATTTTTGTGTGCTTAAATATGATTTTTAGAGAGAACGTTTTTATGTGAAAGCACATGTCCAAATTCACATTAAGAGTCAATAGTGTTTAAGAAGTGACATACAAGCCATGCAATGTTTCAGCTTCTTCTTTACTTCCTCCTCCTGTACATTCAGTACATAAAAGATGATACATTTACAGACATGTTATTCGATTTCTGGGAAATGTAATCCTAATTCTCAATATCGATTAAATTAGAGTTTTTTTTACACTGCACTGAGTTTTGGCAATCATAACCTTGATTAAAAACTAGTCATTCATTGCATCTAGTAAACATGTTATCTCCACTCAATCCCAATTAACTTTTTTTTAACTTAAAGTAACTATATGTTCTACTGGAAGTCCCAAAGTGTAAAAAAAAAAACAACAAACAAGGGATAAATTATGCACAAGACATCTACGATCTCTAAAAAGGATGGTGCAGTTGCCCAATCTATTTGATTTCAATGCTTTAAAAAATATCACTAATTTTAGTAGTTGACTGAAATGCTGGTAGAAGCTGTTACATATGTGTGATGTGTGAGCCTTTTTATTTAATTTTTTTTTTCAAGGGGAAACCGAGGTAAATTGTGACAATTGTGGCAAATTGTAAATTACAGTAGAAAGTAGATTGTGCACATACTGGATTACAGCTCCAAAACATTTTATTGGACTAAAAAATGCAATGTTTCAACACTCTTCATCAGGAAAATGACCAACATGACAGACAACATAGACCAAATCAGTTTAATTACGCTGATGTCTTTACATGCAAAACTCAAGACAAAGCAAGACTGGATACATGCTGGAAGGAACCCAGAAACAAACAGCAAAGTTGTCCCAATTACTGAGAAATAATCTGTGGTAAACTAACCCAAATTACAAAAAAAGACAGATATGGGTATCATTTTCATTGAAAAACAAGCAACAATCTACATATCCGATTACGGGAAAGAATACTGAATAACAGGAATTTATTAGATTCTCCTATGTTTGGTGTATTTGATAGTATCCATTGTTTTTATTTCTTTCATTTATTGTTTTACTCTAAGACTGTAAAGGACAGGAAAAGTAAAAGACTGAATCTGATAGAAATTGATTTAAACCTGGGTGCTATCTAATTCTACTTTTTATGTAGGCGTTATTATTTCTTTATTTTTTAATTATTCATTTATTTGTCTCTTGTTTTTTTACTGTGTGTTACCATCCCTTTGATAGCAGTGGTGCTGTGACATAAAACTGTAAAAATTTCATGAAGCAAAACTGTCGTGGCTGTATTGTAAAACATTTGGCAACCAATAAAAATCTAAATAATTTTTTTTAAAGGGAGGAAAAACAAGCAGCAGTTAGACAGATGATGTCTTATTTTAAAGAAAACAGCACATGATGATCTGAGAGGTGTCATATATTGTAGTAAACAGCTCACAGATATAGTAGAACACACATGCTTTTCTGCTTCCTTCACATGGTAATAGCAGATGTGTTGTGATTACTGTCATACACTGATACACATTATAACTGTTTCACTGGGCTGACAGCTGTGCATGGGAATGTATGTTTCATTTATTTATTTATTTAAGTATTAAATTCAACTTGAAACTTGGCTTATGCTTCACCAAGGCTGCACACACACACGCACACACACACACACACACACACACACACACACACACACACACACATACACTTGTTTTACTCCCTTGAAGGGTCCGCCAATTTTTTCCCCAATTGTGGGGTCCACCCTTTCTAGTAGGTCTACACCTCTGTAATGAATCAGGCAAGATAAAGAGCAGTTCCTAATCATAAATATCATCTCAATTGAACAGAATTTGAAGCCAGTTTTTTAGTCACATCTGAGGCCTGTTTCTAGCGTTTTAAACTTGTGAGGTCCGCTTTCACACAAAACTCGACACATATTTCGAGTTTTTATATCTTAGCAGGGAACAAACATTAATGACACACACACACACACACACACACACACACACACACACACACACACACACAGAGAGAGAGAGAGATAAAGTTGTCCAGCTTTTTATTTATCATCTTGTACTCCTCCTGTCAGTCTCTATGGCTCACCTGAGCAGCTGCCGCCACCAACACTGAAAATGAGTCCATCAGGGACACACACACACACACACACACACACACTCGTGCAATCTTGCCTTATTAGCTGCTCCAGATTGGCCATCCTGAGGCCCAGATGCCTGTGACCTCCCAGCGCCCCCTAAATGCAGAGTTATTGTGATTAAAGCATGATTGGCAGCGCTGGTTATTAATTCTAATCTTGGGCACATATGCAGGGTGGTGGGCAGAGGGCAGGCTGCAGTGTGTGCCAGGCGGACGCCACACGGACGCTAATTCACTCTGACACGCTATCAGAGCACAGTCACACACACACACACATACACACACACACATACACACACACACCCCTCCTCGACTACACACACTTTCCTCTAATGCACAGGAGAGGGGAGGCGAGGAGAGAAGGTTATCCTTTAACAAGATACACACACACACACATACACACACACACTCACACACGCAGATTCCACAGCACTCCAACACAAAAGTGGCATTTCCTGGAAACCATTAAGGTGCTCTGTACTTTCAAGTACATCATTTGAAAGCTCGGAGCAGCGTGTGTTTAGCAAATCATTTCCATCTCAAGACTCGTATAAAGGTCTTACATTTACCACTTAGAGGCAGAAACTCAAGTGGTGGGTTATTTTGAAAATATATTTTCTTGCCTCGACGTAAAAGCCTTCAAGCAAATGATGTCTCATCTGTCTTAATAAGTCTCTCTTCGGGTTAAAATGTCTTCTCGGCGGCTGGAGTCAGCCTAAAATTACGTCAGCGGTCTCACAGAAGGAAAAGGAGATGAAGTCGAGTTTAATGAAAAAGTGGCTTGAAAGTATACAGGTTTAATTACTATGAGTAGCATCACTTACAATACTTGAAGTGATTTCATGAGATATCTTAAAAAGTGTGTGTGTGAATGGGATGAAGTTACACTCTCTGACAATGTGAATGTTTGTGAGGCCAGAAACAGCAAATGTATGTTTTTTTTCCCAAATGCAGGATTCTCTAAAATATGAGCAGTGACAGCTTTACTGATCTGTATCAAATGCCAATGTCAAATGTTTGAGCCTGCGTGCAATGTGAAATCTAAGCAGACTCTTTATGGGAAAATCGGGGAAGTACTCTTCTTTCTCCTGTAGAGGGCATTGTAATATCATACATATCAAGTGGAAATTCATTCAGAGCATCACATGGTGCAGGTGGAGATGACAAGACAGCAGCACACAGTGTACATGGTGTGATTTTCAGGGAGGCTTAAACTGACTTTATTAGCACATGTATATCACATTTCTAAATGTAGGTATTGTAAAAATGAGTTATCAGGTGTTGCTGAATTATTATCAACTGCATCCTGCTAACTGGTGACAATTAGAGGAAAGTATGTTCACTTTCTGCCACAAATTGTATCAATTGATCACAAAATGTTAGTGCAGTATTTCAATCTGTTTAAAGAAACCTTACAAATATATTATATAACAAAAATCACCACTTCATATAGCACCTTGGTATCCTACTGGTTAAGACACAGCTTCACTGCAATGTGTGCACTTTGATTCTGGCAGTCGAGTTTTGTTGTAATGCTCCTTTTCTCTATCTCTCCTCTACTGTTGCTTGCTAATAAAGACATAATATTCCTTCCAAAACACACAGGCGAAGAGTTTGGGGGGGGGGGGGGGGAGATAACTAACTTATCTGAGGTACAACTGACCTGAAGACACAGAGTTATACTATTAAAACAGAGGAAATTGAGGAAAGTGAGGGGTACAACATGTAACACAAGTCCAACTGGAATCAAACCAAGGATGTTGCACTTTTATGATGTTAGCCACTCAGTCACTCAGGATTGATATTTCATACAGTTACCCTACAACTGCTGCTGAAATTCCTGAGCTCAGTATCATCCACAAATCACAGTGAGAATCAGCCAGTCAGCATGGTTTACTGTTACTATGTCCAAATACAGATCCACATTTCTAAATTAAAAAAAGATGATTTGCAGTCTTAGTTTAGGTAATACAGTTGTTTTCCCCTTCATAAGTTTAGTGTATTGTTTGCACATATTTTGAGTTAACAGTGTTTTCAGTTTTTATAATGTTTAGTTGATTTTTGGTATCAGGTACTTAAGCTTGTTGGCATTGCTTAGACAGGTTTAGCAATTGGGATCCAGCAGAAGTTGAATGATCTGTGTTAAATGCTATATTCCATTTACCTCAGAAGATGGAAGTCAGAAGTCAGAAGTCACACCCGAGTTTGAATTGTTCTAGTTCTAGAAGTCAGAAAACCAGTTCTAGCCACATCACATCCTCATAAAAACATCCAGGATGTCCTCAGTAAAGGTCACAGAAGACTTTCAGGATTCCTGCAGTCAACACTTTGAACACTTGTTCATCTGTACAGCACAGTGCAGGTACTGTAGGCGCTAAGAGAGTGACAGAAGTAAGAGATCTGAGACATTACAGGAGAGGCTGTTGATTATAATTAATAGCTGGTAGTGCATTATGGTGCATTATGGTGGCTGGTCATAAACAGTATGGAGCTCAGGATCGAGGTGAGAGCGCTTTAACAGGCTCCCACCATCTGCACGTCAACGTTTAATGACAGCAGCGCACGCCTGGGTGACAGCAGCGCTCCTCTGCATTATTAAAGCAACATACACACACACACACACACACACACACACACACACACACACACACACACACATTAAAAAACACATTTTCAGCAACATTTAGAGAGGTTATCATGATTCTTTCAATAATGATTCCCTACGGCTTGAATTGGAATTTAAAGAAATAAAGAATTTTTCTTATGATCATCCTTTCTTCACATTAATTTGCTTCTCTATCTTCCCCTTTACGCTTACTTTCCTCCTACTTCTTTCTTTCATTTTTGCTCCTTATTTAATCCTTTATTTTATTCTCTCTTCCCCTCTTTCTCCACTCATTTCCTCTCCTCCTCAACTTCCCTCCTCTCCTTCCTCTCTTTTCTCTTCCTCCTACTCTTCATCAGCACATCTGGAGGTGTCATTTGAACAACCCCAGCCCTTCAGGACCTGACACACACACACACATACAAGCGCGTAAAACACACAAGCATAGATCAGCATGGACACACATTACCTCTAGTGTCATTACTGTAATGTTATTTTTATGCGAATTCAACATGAAAATAGGCGAGGGAGGGCGCAGAAGAAAAGCAGGAACATCAGGGGGAAAAAACTCAAAGCCAAAGGGACACACAATGCCCAAGGAGCAGAGAGCAATCTTTCATTTATTCAATTAGCTAACGAGGCGAGGGAGCCAGACACCGACAGAGGATTGATGCCGAGGAAAAACTTCTCTCAGCAGGCAACGCTTACTCAGGACTTTTACTCCTGTCTCTCTGAGCTTCTCTCTGTCTTTCTCTTTATTCAGGAGAAAAGTTCACCAGGGAGAAAGAAGGGAAACTAAAGGGAGGAGACCTTGAAGCTGACCTTCAGCAGCTGTTCTTTGTCTGGCAGAGAAGGGGGAATGAACAAATGTCATTAAGAGACATCTTTTTGGAAGGAGGGGGAGGTTATAATATATTTTTTCCCTTTGGTTTGCACTGTTTTAATTTATTATAATGTGAGAAAACTGTTGTCAAATATTGTAATCAGTTACCCTTGAGTGACCACATGCTGTAAGTAAAATACACTATTCTAATTAGCAGGCAGCTGCCAGCATGTTAGGTCAGCTCAAACATTCTTGTGACTACTGTTAAATGGACTGTAAATGGACTGTACTTATATAGTGCTTTTCTAGTTGTTACGACCATTCAAAGCGCTTTTACACTACATGTCTCATTCACCCATTCACACACATTCATACACTGATGACAGGAGCTACCACGCGGGGTGCCAACCTGCTCATCAGAAGGAAACTAACCATTCATACACCATTGGCACAGCAACGGGAGGAATTTGGGGTAAAGTGTCTTGCCCAAGGGCACATGCGGACTGGAGGAGCCAGGAATCCAATCTTTCAATTGGTGGACGACCTGGTCTGCCTCCTGAGCCACAGCTGCCTCACAAGTTCACAAGCACACACTGTTCTTAATAATTTACAAGGTTTAAACTTGGAGCTGCTAAAATACTACAATACCCATGAGCCTCAAACATCATTGCAGTGAGAAAGAGGCCTGTCAGTGGTATGAATCAGCAAGTTCCAAATCTTTTGCCATGTCAGTTGAGAACAAAATACAGTGTCATAATTGCTGAATTAATTCACTAATTAAAGTAAATTGTTTAAGCTCTGTGATTTGAGGTTTCTTGCTGAAATGCACCTTGGGGGTAGTAGTTGACTTCTACCTCAAAGTTGCCCAAAACATCTCCTCCCACTTCACAACTCTGTAGACTTTGTCACTAACTTGCCCATTATATTATATTATATTATATTATATCATATTATATTATATTATATTATATTACATGTTATATTGGGGCACTTTGAACCACTTAATGCATGTTATACTCACCAAAACATAATCCCTTAAACCAGGTTTATAGTATTGCATCGACTCAACGCTGCATCGACATGTATCCCCCACAGAGCCATACACCGTTACCTGACGTGCACCTCCAAAAAATTGGAACAACAAGGACTGTGATTGGTCCACACTACAAAATTTCCTGCTTTTCCGGTTCCCCCTCTTGCCATACCACTATTTTTAAAGTGTTTGGAGAGTGTTTCATTGTTTTTGAGCGAAAAGAAAACATGGACCAAGTAGAAGAGCGTTTGATTGAGTAGGTGTGGAAGTACAAGCACTTGTACAATTCGTCTTCCCGCATTACAAAGACAAAAAAGTGAAGCCGGAAGGTAAACAGACAATCAACGACTGTCACGATAGACCCTTCAGGACCTTCAAGAACCTCACACCCCCTAGTGTTTCAGTGTTGAATTGCACAGCATCATTCAACCCTGACATAGAACTTGGAACGACGGCATCAAGGCAATGTTATACCACACTCTCTTTGTCTCTGCAGTAGTGGCTGGACTGACTCAGTGTGGCACAAAGAAAGTGGAGGTGCAGCATATCTAAAAAAGAAGAGCGCAAAGTTTGTGGCGTTGGTGGAAAAAGGACTGGGTACCGGGCAGCTGTACATGGGAGCGCCACAATAGATTAGTTGTCTAATAAAAGGTCTTAACGACAACAGTCTCTCTGTGTTCTCTGCTGGGGAAAACCTACTGTGGAAGTATAGTAACTTTGATTGATACTTAAACTCAGTATCTTAAAATATGAGACGGAGAACAGAAGTCGTCGAACAGCCAACTGGGATCTTTATTCGTCAACAGATGCAGACATCAACGAATGTCAGAACAGCAAATAGCAAACAGCAAAACAGAATCCTGGAATTCTACTCTGTGTCACGGTGGTCATGATCTCCCTGTAATATTAGATATAGTGAAAAACAACTCCTTATAAGGGATTGATGGACCAAAATGGTAAGGCCTGTTGAGCAATGTTAAGTAATTCTAACCTTTGCCTCTATCTGGTGTTTTTCCCTCGTTCTTCCTTCTGATACACACAAATGTGATATCTGCCTCTACATATCCCTCCTCTTTATGATTTTATCATAAATGTTCGCCGAGATTATGTATGATAAATGTGTTATATAGGTGTGGATATAATGGATATATGATAGTGTGAGTACAGCATGTGTTCCTCATTAATATGGCTATGTGCTGTGAATCTCTTAACATAAACATGATACACGTATGAAGCACATATACGAAATATAGTGATATATGGCTTAACATGACAATATGGCACACATACAATACTAGAACATATTTCAACATCTGACCCTCATGATGAAGGCGAAAAACCTGACCGGCTGCTGATTTCAGGAAAATTCCTCCATCGCTCCCGTCCCACCGGGCAGCCTATTCCAAATTATTGGACTTCTGACAGATGTTCAAATATGCTATCATTGAATTAGCAACATAACTTCAGACCGTACTGTAAAATGAATATGGAATACAGTACATAAATCACACACAGTTGATTAAATGAATATGGAATACAGAACATAAATCACACACAGTTGATTACATGACATAATGACAATGATATTGGTTAGGATACTGGTTATAGTCTCTTGTTATATGTGTGGTTATAGTGTATCTTTGTCCCGTCCAAAGAGTACATCAGCCATTGTTCGTTTCCCTCATTTTACCTCACGGTTCATCCTCCTCATCCGAACTGTCTTTGTCCGTCATGTAGTCAGGAGTTGGGAATAAGTCCGGTGTTCCCTCCCCCCTTTGTGTCAGAAGGAATCTGCGCACAAGTTGTTCAGGAGGCATCATACTTAGCATTTTTGCTCCTTGTATGTCATCCTGTTCACGAACATCCTGTTCGTGACGCCAATTATATAGTAACTTTGATTGATACTTAAACTCAGTATCTTAAAATATGAGACGGAGAACAGAAGTCGTCGAACAGCCAACTGGGATCTTTATTCGTCAACAGATGCAGACATCAACGAATGTCAGAACAGCAAATAGCAAACAGCAAAACAGCGAAAACAGCCCCGAGGCATGCCCTTACAGCCCCTTTATACCATTTATTGCGTATGGTGTCGTGCGTCATTGTGTTCGTGCACCAGGTCAAGTGGACCTGACATGTTCAGGCTAATTCTCAGTTCCTGGAATTCTACTCTGTGTCACGGTGGTCATGATCTCCCTGTAATATTAGATATAGTGAAAAACAACTCCTTATAAGGGATTGATGGACCAAAATGGTAAGGCCTGTTGAGCAATGTTAAGTAATTCTAACCTTTGCCTCTATCTGGTGTTTTTCCCTCGTTCTTCCTTCTGATACACACAAATGTGATATCTGCCTCTACAGAAGCAACTCTGCTACAGTCTCTTTAACTGTTATGGTTTCTGGTTTATTTTCTGACCAAACTCACTCTAAACAATGACCTCTTACTGTCCAGCCACCATAGCCCAGATGAGAAAAAATAATTTATAATATTGTTGTTATATCGATGTTCATAAGCTCATTTGAGTCTCCAGTTGGCTTAATAAAAAGCAGCAGCAACAGTGAAGATATTAACCTCTCAGGCTACACACAGACTGCTGTGTCTTGTTGGTGGAGATTGTCGTAATTTTCAGCAGCAGCTGCGGCTGTTTTTACAAAAAAAGTTTTAAAATCCCAGTGTTCACTTACTGCTCAGCACCAAAAAGACACAGTTAATGACTATCCGGTGAAGAAAGTGGAATATTTAGCAGCTAAAGAGTCTGATATTTCCCTCAGTAGTTAATAGAGACCAACAGAAGGGGTAAAAGAGAATAAGAGTAACGGGGGATGGGTATTTTGACCCATAATCACATGTGTGATTTCCTTTTGCCTGAACCTTAAGCCAGTTCCTCACAATGTAAATCTCTGTAGCTAAAAACAGATCCAATACTTCTCTCAGTTGAGAAAAATGACTTACTATTGTGTTCTGTGTGGCTAGAGGAGGGCAAAATGTCACTGCACACAAAGCCTAGAGGTCATGGCAGAAACATTTTTTAAAAATTGTTTTGTCATTGTATTAGCCTGGAACTATCTGCTGTTCATATGGAAAGGTATTGTGAGCCTAAGTAATTTGAAAGGGTTAGGGTTAGGAACCAGAACCAGTTCCAAAGTAAAACCAATGCTGCTCATTCTTTACACCAAAATACACTGACCGAATAAAACAGAATAAAAAATACATTTTCAGGAAAGGTGACACAAAAGCACTAAAACCAGTAAGTGTTAATAATGAACAAAACCAAATTTAAATGGGCAAAACCAATAAACCAAACCAGACCAAATTAAAACTGAAAAAAGAAAGAAAATCAAAAATGAACAGCGTTGCTGGGAACTAGAAAGGAAGCAAATTAATTACTGGAGTGATTTTATTGCACACGCTAAAATTAATGTTTGAATATCTTGCACCTGACCCTGTGGGGGCCTGGCATTTTAGTGTTTTCTTAATGGAAAACAGTTAGGAATTAGAAAAAAGTATTAATCACTTTACTGGAGACAACCTGCAACACACACTCACCTTAAAAGCAGCATATCCAATATAATTGTCGAAAGTGGATGATGGTTTAGTCCACTTTATCAAATCTATTGGAAACAATAAAAGTGATCAAGCAGCAGGGTGGACTGGACATCTTCCTGGCTGACGAATGTCAAAAGCAGCTTATTTTAGCCACAATGCAGTGCTTTGGCGGTGAAGTGTTGACCCATGGCCTGAGGTCATGCTGTGACATTCAGCTCGACATTTCAGAAGAACGTCAGCTTCCCTCGCTAGTAAAGGTCAGCGTTGCTGTCCTGTCAGCAGGGGGTCCTAAACTCTGACCCTGAGGGGACACCGGGATGGAGATTGGACTCAGGGAAGACGGTAGAAAATGTGTGTGCGTCTGCATAAGAGTTGAACTGTTGATTAAGAGTGTAGAGAATGGTTCCTCTAGACATCTGTGTTGATCAAGGCCTACACAGATGCACACTTTTCACACACACTTTTCCTCTTAAGACAGGTCAGTCCTGAGCTATGGGTTTCCAAGGACACTTTCAAAGATTTGTTTGGCAGTCTTGTGCTGGACATCTTGGTCATATGGCCAGTCCATCTGAGCTGTGACTTTGCGGCAGTCTTGTCAGGGATTCTATCCTGTCACTTGGTCCTCAGACAGCTCAGGTGGAGATGGCTCAGTGTAGTGTTTTCCAGGACCATGTTGGTACATGACTTAAGTGTATGTGCTGATTGTTAGGCTGAAGTTGCAAACTAAGGAGAGGTGGTACATATTGGCCTATAGTTCTTCATCTGAGCCACCAGCACAATCAAACAAACGCTATCTAACAGTGACTTCCTCTTCTTTGGTTTTGGCTAGCATCCTCCACAGATTTAATAGCCCACCATCAGATGGGAGAGTTTCTGTTGGTCTCTGATGCTGGCCATCATGCTATCGTGGAGTTGATGCACTATACCAATGAACTTGTTGGTACGCCCATACACCTATGGCCATAATCTTCCAGAGGCCTTCTCGGCTGACTGTGCCAAATTATTTTTGTTAGATTAATGAATGCCATAAATACATCAGCAATGTGTTCTTGGAATTTAACCAGGAATTTAACCAGTAGCTGCTGGACAGTAAATACCATGTCAGTGGTCATGTTATGAAACCATACTGACTCCCAGGCAGCAAATCCTGATCTAGGTGGACAATTAGTTGGTTCAAAAGGATTCTAGCCAAGATTTTGCCAGCAATTGATGAAAGTGAGATGACTCTGTGGTTGTGGCAGGCCTATGGATTACCTGTCCTTTTATAGATATGGATTGTAGAGGCATCCTTAAACTCTTGGAGAGTTGCTTCTAATTTCTACAGAGACTGAAAAAAGGTCAGTTTCTTGACAAAGCAAGGCCTTCCAGCCTGGTTGATTTCTGCTGGGATGGCAGGAGAGAGAGGCTTATGGCTTTCCTGGTTTCCTCAAAGGAAGGTGGAACAGCAAGGAACAGGTTTATTTCAACTTGAGGCAGCCTCACAGTTACCTCCTCAGGACTGGACTGAACTGAAGTGTTCAGTCCAACATGCAAGTATTTTGTCCTTCTCTGTGAGGACTGTTGTTCCATCTGCATTTAGGTGAGATGAAGTTCTCAAGTACTGTGGACTGTAGACCTGCTTGAGTGCATCAAAGAAGCACTTGATGTTGTTATCAGTGTAAGACTGAATCTCCTCAGCTTTTGTACACTTTATGCAGGCGATATTTTTTACCAAGGATGCCATGAATACCATGGATTTCTTCATCATTTTGATCATACCAATCTTTATGTATATGTATGGGAACAAGAATCATTCCTCCAGACATCTGTGTTGATCAAAACCTGCACACACATACATACACACAGCAGTGGTCCCAGTGACCTTGAAGGGTGTTACATTTACTTTGGGATCAGAAGGTCTTTCATAGTCCATCTGTGCTGCTCTGGAAACAGGTCCAAGTAAATCTATGGGGGAGAGGACACCTTTACTGGTGTGAAAGTATAAACTAAGAAAAAAAGCACCAAACAACTAAAAATATCAGAGGACAGAGTCAGAGAAAAAGGAAGACAGATGAGCCGACAACAGAGAATGTTTTATGATGCTGCATACTGTAGGTTCATATTCCAAACTCCAATCTTGTAATGGATTATCCAGCCAACATCTTCACTAAATCATCGTATTAGCACTATGTGAGCTGCAGCACACACAACACCTGGATAAAAAGCATAGGCTTCAGCTTTCATCAGGCCCAAAACTGGCCACAGTGCTGCTGATTACAACAATTGTCAACCTTAAACTGGCCCTAAATCTGCACCTCCAAATATTTGCCATATCTGACAGCCTTGTATGGGCCAGATTAGGTTCATTTTAGGTAGAGGTTAAGAGAAAAAGCTTGCTTATTCCCATCTGTGATTTCAGCACTCCACTGTACATTTTTCATTGTGATCCAGTTCTCCAAATAACATACAGAGAGTTTAGGTTACATTACAACTTGTTGCTGAGTTTTAACAGTCTGGTCATTGTCAATCACTGCAACTGGAGACAGATGACACTAGCCAGACCCCTCTTCCTTGTATATCATGGAACAACATGTCAGGAGATGTTAATGATGATGGAAAAGTACCATCTAGTGGCAATCAGTGAAAATATTAGCAAGCTAGGCTAACTAGTTTCCACTTTCTGTGTGGAATACAAACCCAACCACACAATGGTTCCTCCCAACAGTTAAAAGCAGTAAAGGGACAGACATCCAAATCTCCTGATCACCCTGGTGGATTCACTTCCTTCAGAGCAGTCTCACTGACACCAAACACACAGTATTATTACTGTCTGCTTGACCAGTAAAACCCACAAAAAAGGAATAAAGTTCTTGCATTAAGGTTCGTATTTATTCATTTTTGAATCATTGACAAGAACCCCAACAGAGAAATTTCCAAATTAACTGTGTGAAGTTAAAAGGAGTCCAGAGAAAACTTCAAACAATGGCTTCAGGGCAACACTGGGATGGTTCCCTAACCAAATCACAAACTCTTCCAACAATTAATCCAGTCAGCCCAGCAGTCCCTGAACCATTAAAATGACTGCGAGCAATCATCCAGATATCTCCCCAAAATCTGATTCTGATTCCCTCTGCACTAAACTAGCCTAGGGCCGAGTGCAGGATGTGAAAGTGAGAGCACACCCCCTCTGCAAAAACAAAGGTCCACAACCACAAGAGGTCACTATGAGTCATTTTTAAAGTTTTCTTTGCTTCTCTCTCTATTTTTCTCCCCTTTCATCACATTTTTTACTCCTGCTGTCTCCCTCTTTTTCACCTTCTCCAATTTCTCCCTTTACCTTACCTCTTCATAATCCTCACTCCCACCTCTCTCCCTTATTAGTCTCTTTCCTCCTTTATATGTTCCCATCTGTCTCTTCATGAGTTCTCTCTTTCTCCCATACCTTGCTCTATTCTTTTCCCTTCCCTTCCTTTCCTCTTGTTTCCACCCTCCCACCACCTCTTCTCCTCTCCTCTCTCCCTCCCTCCTACTCTGTGATCCCGCTGTGTTTCCTCTTTATTTACCACAGGAGCTGGTGAGTTCTCCAGCAGGCCCTGACACTTTAGGCTCTGATGGATAGGCCTGCCAGCGGACGAGTGTGATAAACGGTAAGGTGATGGATAGATCTGCCGGGGCGGTGGAGACATCACAAAGCAGTTTCGCAGCTCCTCGCCAGGCAGCGGGAGGGCCTGAGGGCGGCCATTTTGTGCCAAGCCACGGGCCCCTAATGGAGTAGCCGGGGCCTAATGAGGCCAGATGATTAGACAGCAGAAAAAGAGGGGAGGGAGGGGTTAGAGCCAGCAATCTGACTCTAGTGGAAGTATGTGTGACTTTACTTAAGTAGTACTGCTGGTGGGAAAGAATTCACTCACATGTAGCTACTGACACACATAAAACCATTATTTACATTTCATTCTGTATTGCCATGTTCATTTCACTCTATTTCTGTCTGTCACATCTTTTTCTGTCTCTCTGTCATGATGCTTGCGATTCAGACATTAAATTTGATCAAGTCTATTGGTTTAAATGTTTTAAAGACTTTAATTGTATATGTGGGACATGCTGTATCAATGCTCCCTTTTGTGTTATTCATACAAAAAATTATTAATTCTCTCAAGACTTTGCCATTAACTCATTGGCTGCTATTGACGTCTATAGACGTCAATGTGATTACAACCGTTCACTGCCATTGACGTCAATTATGTTTTTCTCTCTTTCTTTTGGTACCTTCGGTGTTTACATAGTCATAGAACACAATATTCTGTGGGTCTTGAAAGAGGTCAAAATGCTGGCAGTATGGGGCTCTGCTCTGAAAATGGCTGGCAGCCAATGAGTTAATGAGCTGACCTTTTTGTCCTCTCTAAGCATCTACTCCCTTTCTCCACATCCTGGTTGTACTTACACTGCATGTCCAGAAGAGATTGCTCTCGTCCTGCATTTGGATTGGATCATTGGTACTTAACTGAGGCATCAGTCAGTCTGTGTTTATGCTTTTCATATTTTAATTGCACAGTTATGAGAGAGACAGACACACACATAAAGAGAGAGAGGGGGGGGGGGGGGGTTGAGTTTGAGAAAAAGAAATGTCACCTTATGCAGGTGGAATGACAAAACTGTCAATATTTAAATGTAGAGCTGGAACCTCAGAGCCGTCTAATTGCCTGATCCAGCTAGACCAGCGAAAAAGATACACATTAAAATTGGTCTCTCACTGTTTCTAATCACACTGCACGCTGTAAAATGAAATGGGCCCATTCAAAGAAGCAATAAAATTATAATTCACCTATTATGAAAAGTAGTACCTCGGAGAAAAGAAAAGCTCAAGTGAGATGCTGGACTTCATTTTCATATAAAAGTCACGCTCAGCGAAACATTAGAATAATTTAAAGCTCAATAAATGTGGCAACT
The DNA here is from genome assembly GCF_027409825.1 of Scomber japonicus. NCBI lineage: Eukaryota > Metazoa > Chordata > Actinopteri > Scombriformes > Scombridae > Scomber > Scomber japonicus. The sequence goes on along the minus strand of NC_070591.1, from coordinate 29,337,334 downwards.
TGCATTTGATGCACAGACAACAAATTCTTAATAAAGCTTCAGTACTTTGTGGACAGAGGTGTCACTCCACACAGTTTATACAGCACCAACTCCTATAAAAAGTCACTTTTCCAAACACTATGCTGATATCATTCTCACCACTATGGATCATTAATAAGATTGAGTGTTGCTAATATCTAACAGCATTTCTTACATGTGACAGTTGTAAACATGTCAGTCACTTGATGCTTAATGTGATCATAGCTTGGCTGCTGTGATAGGAACCTACCATCATACTGCCGCAAAACGCTGCTGGATTCATGCTCTCAACTGGCCACTTTAGTAAATAAGCAACCTTAAGTGTTACAGTGATATTTTATACAGTGTGACCTTAGAGGGAAGGAACAATAACTCTTTCTGCATCTGTGAGCTCTTCAACTGCAGTCCACCTCTGCTCATAGAGAGTCAGGAGGCTTTCTCATGGCACATTAAAAGTATAGGATTCATTTATGCCTCTGCCTTAAGGGGTTACATTGTACTTACCTTTATGTAGGCCAAACTATAGCTGACATGCGCTTCCTCAAAAACGTAACTACATTTTACAGCTACAGAGATACCACATTGGACTTTGATCGTGGGCTGTAAGTTGGTGAGCCAAGTTGAACAAAGGTTCTCCTTTTTGTTAACACACATCCATCAAAACCACTTCCTCCGCAAATCTGAATCATACCATGTTCTCCACTCTCTATCACAGTGAATGAAACAACGTAATACGCAGACTGCACAGAATAGTCTCATATCTGTAATTACACTGACTTAGATTGTCCTCCCAGGAAGAAAAGGACAGGATTAGTTGTTTCATCAAGTGCCCCAAAACAACATATATTTACATTTAAGTGACAGAAGCCCTAAAGCAGCCATAGTAATTACAGCAGAGGAAATAAGGTGACATCATACAGTGACACAATTTGGCAGAGGTAGGGGTGGATTGGATCAAGTCAAAATTACATCAGATGACATTGTTCACTTTCTGATTACAACTATGAGTCAACTCTGTTTTAAAAAATTACATTTTAAAATTACAGTCGTCCCCTTACTGTAAAGGATAAGCTGTCAATTTGTATACTTTTGTTTTGTTCAGAGCCAAACCAACAACCAACTGATCAACTGATCCTACATACTAGTGTTACTACAATCTGATATATCCAATTCCTCTGTGCTGATGCCCTGGGTAACATGTCCCTTCCTCCCCAAATAGACTGATTACTGTGGCTTGTTAGAAATGGCTCCAAGAATTAACAACAGTGATAAGATAGTAACCCTCTGCATGGAGCTTCTAGGTACAACAGAAAGCACCACATATGTGGAGGAACATGGTTCTAGTTACAGAGCAATCAGGTCCTCCAAAAGGTCTAATGTAACACCAATTCTGATTGCTCTTCACTGGCTGCCCATCAAATTGAGAATCCAGTTCAAAGTTCTTGTGATCACCTCTAGAGCTCTGCATGGTCAGTCATCTGACTATGCTGGCACATTTACTGCAGGCATATCTACTGCTGTATGTCACCACCAGGTCTCTGAGGTCCTCTGATCAAACTGTGATGTTGAGGTTTTAGCTTAAACTTTAAACTGCCTCCCTTTGGATTTAAGATCTGTGGATAATTCAGACACCTTTAAAAAGCAGCCTGTGACCCATTTCTTTAGACTTGCCTCATTTTTCAATTATATATTTATGTATTTTTATTGTATTTTATGTCTGTATGTTTATGCTTTATTTCTTTTGTGAAACACTTTGTAACATCTTTGCTCTGACAGATGCTTAAAAATATAGTTAATTGCATATTACAACCTCTTGAATTTGTACCATATTATAAATGTCTTTAAAAACTGAAGTATAAAGTCAAGAGGTTGTGTTTTATAGCACAAGAAGCTAGCAAAGCTCTGTAAATGGAACTGTGTTTCAGTGTAGAACTGTTTCTAGACAAGCTATGGTTACCACTCTTGACAGGGAAAATGGGAACATGTCACCCAGTGCTGTAGTGTGGCCCACTGACATGTTTTTAATCATTTTTGGACAACAATGGTGCTCTATGCTCTATGGCACAGAGGAATAGTATTTGAACACATATACAATATTTATTGGTTTGGTTCTGCACGTGAAATATATTGACAATAAGAAAAATCTAGAAAATCACCAGCCTTATTTTTGGTGGTTACCTTTAACCTTATGCTAGTTGTTGTAATGATGACGAAGGTCCTGAAGAAGTAGTTATTTTAAGACAAACCATGATCTTTCCCTCAACCAAACCTAGTGGTTTTTGTGCCAACCATACCTGGACCACACTGTTGTCACATCATAAAACCTATTCATTTTGATTTGTAACAGTTTTGGAAGACACAATTGGATTTCGTCCTACCAATAACTGTTGATAAGTGCATCAAATCAGAAAACTCTCTTATGTGTTGAACAAATTCATATTTTATTGTTTAAATCGGAACCTTCCCTCCATCGCTCATATAACAAAGTATCATATTAAAGCATGCTATCTACCGAAATGCAACAGCATAGGTATCATTAACACCTTGTGTTGACCATAAATCTGAATTCAGTTGTTAAAGGAAGTTAGATGTACATTTATCTCTTTATCTCTTAAAGGAAAGAAGATCGATAACAATCGTATGTTGTTAAGTACAAAGCTTTAGGTTTGACATGGTTACCTTAGCTTATCATAAAGACTGGAAAAAGATGGAGGCTAAAATAATACACTTACCAACACTTCTAAAGCTTATTAATAGGCTATATCTTATGTCTTCTGTGTTCTCTGAATTTTATCAATCCTTGCATCTAATTCTCAGTAATTAAGTTAATGTATTTCCCAAAATGTTTGTGTGTTTTAACGTCAGGGCATAGTGTCACTTACTACATGTAGTCCATATCCACAGTACTGCAGACATGTGAAAATGTTCCTGTTTTGAACCTCCATCCAATGAAAAATGAAAGCTGTACTGAAATATACTGTAGATAAGATTGTGTTAAGATTATGAACCTAACACCTTCCTTTATTTTTCTTGCTGTCACATTTTTTTCTTCCTTTTCGTCTTTTTTTTCCCTCTACCAACCCCTTCCCCCACATGAGCACTTGAGTACTGAGAAGACACACACAGAGAGAAATGTTGTCACACACACTCCACGCACACACATACACACTGTGTGTATGTGACGAGGAGGTAACTTTTTGTGGCGGCTAGCTGTGAAGAGAGCCGCCTAATTAAAAAGATCATGAATATTCATGAGACACTTGTACTGCTGCAGCTAATTACATATTCAGAGAGGTTTGGTCGCCGGTGCTAGTGTGAGTGGTCTGATTCAACTCCGACACACTGACAACTCAATAAAGCACAACCAGCAATGTTTCAACCCTTTGCAGATGTAATCAGTGTCTGGACACAAATGAAATCTACTAACTCTGCAGATATTAATGTATTAATAAGAGTGTGACAAGATCAAGCAAAATTGATATAAATGTCTTCATATTTAACGTAATTGGACCTGGAAACCAAGCAACCACGGATACCTCAAATCAGCATCCATCGGTCAAGGTATAGTAAATAAACCTAAATGTTCCTTATGTAGTGCTTCATTGTCAATGCACAGTATTTACTCACAGACAAACAAACCTGTAATCACAGACCTCAAGTTGTCCAATGACATGAACTCTATCCTAAATGTGGGAAGCTAGCAGCCGGGAACATACTAGTGCTGGCCAGCCACAACAGCTCTCCAAGCTATCTGTCTTCAAACCAAGGTTGGTCATTGACTTGATTCAAGAGACTTATTTTCTTCCATAGGAATATGCTTTGTCCATGTGGGTAGCAAAAGAGGTGTTTTCATTGTCCGAAATGTCACCTGAACCTAAAACATCTACAAAAGTATGAATGTTTTACACTGTTAACTGAATATAAACTGTTTACTTGGGACTCAATCTGGTGATATAGTTTGTTTCTCAACTCTAGTACATCTCAAGAAGCTACTCGGCACATCCAAGAGGAAGGCTTGGCCCAAGTATTTGTTATCTGCTGGCTACACCAGAACCCTAGTAGAAGCCAGGAGCTAAATTGTTATGTGATGATAGCTGATGGGGTCTGAGAATGATGCCACACTGGCTTCACAGCCTGGCCCAGGTCCAGGGGGCTTGATTGGACTCCCCAAACTGTCAAGACAATATGCTTTTGGTTGAAATTGCTAATTCTTGTGTCAAGGTTCACCAAGATGAAATCAGTTTGACAGATTTACTTTATTTTTCTTCTAAAAGTCCACTTCAGTTGCAGTTTCAAATGCTGGTGTAACTGGGCCCTTCAATTACTTTATTTACTAACCACTGTATGTCAGGAAGAAGCACTGAAGATGGTGAAATAAAGACAACAACAATCATTGTTACACATTCTGTCATCATACAAAATAATAGGGCAAAAATCAAACTAACTATTGAGCTTTTTGCTGGATTTTCCAGCACCTTTGTTAGGCCGGTGTCATCAAGGTTTAAACACTCTACTCCACTGTACACTAAATGTTTACATTAATTCAAATTCACACACATCAGTCTTAAATAAAAATCCAGTGAATCTCCACATATAATAAAAATAAAAGACCACACATACTCATTGCTGGGTTCCACAGAGATTCCAAATTAAAGCATGAAAATTCTCTCACATTACCCAATGGACAACTGGGGGAATAATGAAAAGAAGGAAAAAGGGAAAAATAAGACACAAATCAAATGGACCAAAAAGTGAGGAAAGAGGTAAAGAATAATAAAAAAAAAGAGAGGGTATAGCAGCAAAGATGGAGGAAGTGGTGATGGGAATTACAGTGCAGAGTCTGATGGGTTGGCTAATCACCACTTTGCCCTGCCTAATGTGGAGCCCCTGTGGCAACAGAACATGTTTTATTCACTAACTTATTATATCCCAGGCCACACTCACTGATAGCTAGCAGTTAGCGCTTAGCACAAGGTAGCAGTGATGCCATGGCAGGAACATCTTTACAAGCTAACAGCCATAAAGTGGAAGACTTTTGCAATAACAGTTGCTTTATCAATGTGAGAGAGAAACAGACATGTCAGTATTGGCTTGCAGAGAAAATGAACACTGATAAGACAGAGGTTAGGGTTCATCTTACTCGACTGTTGTTTTGCATGTAGCATGCTAAAAACAACAGCCACTATTAAATCACCTTTTTTCCCATTAATAACAATTCATAACAATGTCACTAATCAAGTGGCTTAATGGAATGTCACTTTTAATAAATAACCTTAACTGTCAAGGGATTTATAATGTATAAAAAAACCCTAAAAACAACTGAAGCAACTAAGTGATGTAAACTTTTAACAGAATTATATTCATGTTTTAATTCCCTTTGCTGGCTGAGAGAAAAGTCCCTGACAGAACAGTAACATTGGATTTTAAAGGACCAGTGTGTAAAATTTAGTGGAATCTAGCAGTGAGGTTGCACACAACTGAATAACCCTCACCCTTTCCCCTCTCTTTCAAATGTATAGAAGAACCTATGGTGGCCATGATACTTGCAAAAAACACAAAAGGACCTCTTTAGAGCCAATGCTTGGTTTGTCCATTCTGGGCTACTGTACAAATATGGCAATGCAACATAGTAGCCTCCAAGAAGAGGACCAACTCCCTGTGTAGATGTAAAGATTCATTCTAAGCTAACAAAGACATGACAATTCTTATTTTAAGGTACACTAATGAAAACATACGTATTAATATTATATTCCATTGTTGCCAAATCCACCTAAATCTTGTACACTGGTCCTTTAAGATGAGTCCTAACTGAGTGATTCACATATTTGAGCATGCATTAATTATTTTTGCTCTTAGTGGTGATGTGTAAGTGTGTGTGTGTGTGTGTGTGTGTGTGTGTGTGTGTATGTGTGTGTGTGTGCTCTGCTCACTGGGCATTTTGGGGGGGACATGCTGGCCATATGGAAAAGACAATGAAGCAGAGTAATTAAAACGGAACAAAGAAGAGAAGCGCCGGCACCATAATTAGAACACTGATTAATCAGCTGATAATTTTATCTTGATTAATGTGACTGATTTTCTCTTCATTTTGACCCTAGCCAGTCAGGCCCGGTCCAATTAAATTTAAATTATGCGTCGGAATCTGTCCAGCCCCCCCCCTCCAATCCCCCTTCCCCTCCTCCATCCCCAAACACACAGACATCTCAACACACACTTGCACCAAACTGCATATGATAAAGCATACACGGTCCCATGGGCATACATGCACGCACATACACACACTCTTTCATATCTTTTTCACTTAACTTCCAGTGAAATTCCATCTCCAGTCACACCTTAAATCTTTTTTTTTTTTTTTAGAGAGGAAATAATGTAAAAAGAAGCAAGGGGATGAAGGTAGCAGTAATAAAAAGTCATTTTAAAAAAGGCAAGTGTTTGCACATACATTGATGTTTTTGTTAGACCCACCCAAAACGAAGATAATCACAATCAGTTACTGACAGAAGAAGCAATTTAGTTTCAGAAGAAGACGACAAGAATTCACCTCACTGAAGGGATCGTCTCTAATGTGAGTTGACTCCGTACAATACTGATACAAATATACAGGTTTGTGTCACCTGGTCTATCTGTCAGTATAGAAGCAGGATTTTTTTTTTTTAAATCTACATTACACCTCCATGTGGGGCGGCTGTGGTTCAGGAGGTAGAGCAGTTGTCCACCAATTGGAAGATTGGCAGTCCGAATCCCGTCTCCGGTCCACATGTCGATGTGTCCTTGGGCAAGACACTTAACCCCAAATTGCTCCCGTTGCTGTGCCAACAGTGTATGAATGTGTATGAATGGTTAGTTTCCTCCTGATGAGCAGGTTGGCACCCTGCATGGTAGCCCCTGCCATCAGTGTATGAATGTGTAGGAATGGGTGAATGAGACATGAAGTGTAAAAGCGCTTTGAGTGGTCATCATGACAAGAAAAGCACTATATAAGTTCAGTCCATTTACCATTTACATGAGACCTGGCCTAATTTTTGTACAATAGTTTTCATGTCCATCTTAAAACGAAGGAATTTATCATCATGTAATGTTACATTAACTGTAAATATCAAGGCTTGGGGTTGATGTCAATCAAAGTACCTTAAAGTGCAATACTACTAAAGGATGCTATGCTGGCTCCAAAAAGTCCCTGGCTCCAACTGACGCCCATTCAAAAAATGTAAAATTCTCTCTAGAAATACGAAGTCCTTTTTTTAATCAATGAGTTATAATGGTCTCAATCACAAAATTTGGTGGTAATTCTGGAAATCAGTGCTCTGTTAATAAGATCTGAAGACCTATAGCCATGATGTCTGCTGTGTTGGTGTTGATTAACAGTTGGCTCACCTGCTGCTCTCCTCAGACATTTTTTATTCCTTATTTGGAAGGTCCTGATTCAAACAGAAAAGATGACCCCAACCATAAGTTGCAACTTTGGGCTTCAAACTGGCTCCAATGCAAACCAACAGGTGGCATCACAGCTTTCTATGTCCATCTTTATCTACAATCTATGCATTACATGAGGCAGAGCTCCAAGCAAGGTCGAAGTTTAATTATAATAAATATAAGTAGATGCCAGTGCTAATTCTGAAACTGACGAGTTTACATATTCAGACAGAGAGAGAGAGGGAGAGAAAGAGAGAGAGGGAGAACACACTTTCTGAAGCAGGCAGCTAGCACCATTCCTCTTCCTGTTAGGATAACTCTGCAATAATTTAGGATAATGAATAGAGGTGGAATTAAAATGAGCAAAAACAGACTGACTCACTAGACAACAACTACCGTATTTTCTGGACTATAAGCCGCTACTTTTTTCCCACACTTTGAACACTGCGGCTTTTACTACGGTGCGGCTAATGCATGTTTGTTTTTTTTGTTCGTGGGTGTTGTTGTTACGTACTTTATTATTTTTTCACTTTGCTTCATGTTTGATACACATTGTTGTCCGACTCGTTCATAGAGAGAGAACGGGAGAGTTTGCTCAGTAGGTAAGTTTTAATTGAAAGTTTTCCAATACAAGATGTAGGCTATAATGACAGGTGCGAACGCGGTAGATTACTCCAGTAAAAGTAAGACTTAGTTTAATGACTTAGAAGTCGCCAAATGACTTACTTTAACGAATTTCGTTAATTTATATAATGCAGATTTGTAAAATATTACTTTTATGAGGGTCACAGTCACAGACAATAAACTTACCATGTGAAAATTGTGGTAGCAGCGGGTGTAATGAAGTCCACGCAGCACGCTGGATGTAAACTAATATTAAGCCTATAGCCTATTCATTATAATGTCCATGGACATAAATTGAGTTCTTTTGCCTTAATAATGACAAAATAATACACAATAAATGGTCGGATTGGGAACCCATATGCATAATGTTCCTCACTCGCATTTAGTGTTGCTTGAAATGACCAGGGCTCAGCTAATGTTGCCTTTTAAAACATTGTCGATTTCCCGGGATTCCCGGGAAAATTGCCTCCCTCAAGCAGGGTACACTTGCACTCACAACGCACAAGCCAAATAATCCGGACTTTAGGGGGCAAACGTGCTTGGGCACGGACGGTACAATTGCCTAGTGCGCCCTAAATGTGTGTAGTCAGAGGGGGGGATGGTTGCGTGATGGCTGTCAGGCATCGCCGATCGGACCAACCCTAGCTAATATCTCATATTACAACGTGGGACACCTGCGGCTTAAAATCCGGTGCGGCTTGTACAAGTACAAAATTGATTTTCTTTCTAAAATTAGAGCATGCGGCTTTTAATCAGGTGCGGTCTGTAGTCCGGAATTTACGGTAGACAGACTCAATACCACCAGGTACTGCAAAATGAAGTATTAAAAACCTCATATTACCTAATAGTAATCCTGTAATTAACTAGAAAGGATAATGCAAAGCTAAATTAAATGTAAAGCTACAAGTCTACAGTGTTACTACCCTGTTGGGACCACATGTGAGATTGATTCATTTGCAGACAGCAGATCCATACGGTGATGTCATGGATATTTTTAATTAAAACAGATTCACATAAGAAAATGTTAAATCCTGTCATTAATCCCCACACTGGAAGCTTTATTTTTATATATTTGATATTCTAAACCTTTTTCCTGTTACTGCCTACACCCTATTCAAATGACATACATATATATTATCTATTAATTCTTAACCGTATGGTTCAGTTACAAGCACATCTTTCCAGTTTTTAGAAGCTTCAAAATATTCAAATTTGCTTTTAGATTCCAATTAAAAACTGCTTAACTCTTTCTATTTTTGTTTTGCAGTCTTGGCAGAGTTAGAGTATGTGCAGTCTGAGTGCTCTCTTATGTAATACAACTGCAGCTCGTACACCATAGTATTTCACACATGGCAATTTGACAGCTGATCTAATTGAAGTGATTAAGAGAATTTAGCGACATAAAACAGGATCATAGGCCAGAAAAATGGCAAAAATACATTTCACTACTGACTACAAAAGTAGTAGTGAGGTAAGTCAAAAGAAATATGGGACATACCAGAAAGGTTGACCCTTGATTTGTGCTCTTCCAGCCAACGTTCCCCCCTCTGGTGTCTCTACAGGCGCCAAAACTAATTTCTGTGATGCCCCACAATGGCAGGTGCATTTATTCTGTCAATCAGAAGAAGAGGGAGAAAACAGTTGGACGGCTAAATGAAAGAGGAAAATGCTCCCCTACTTTTCTCTCTCTCTTCATCCGTCCCTTGTTCCCTCCCCTCCTCTCTGGCTGTCTCTTTATTTTTGGCCTTAGCTCAACTGACTGGCTCAGTGCCAGGGCCTGCCGAGTGACTTTGGGCGCGGCTGCCAACGCGTGCGAGCCCACTCCACGCAGCCCTGCCGAGCCCATCCTCATGTGCCAGAGCTGGCGGGGGCACCGCGGATGGAGGGGCAACGCTGCTGTCGCCCATGGCCCGGGTCCCGCGGGGGAGAATATGCAGGGCGAGGGTGTTAATGCTTTCAGATCTAGTTAAGAGCAGGGTGACAGCTCTGTTACCTGAGTGGGAGGTGGGAGATGGGGAGGAAGGAGGAGGAGGTGGTTTGCAGTGGGAGGGGGTAAGGGGCATCTGCTTCCCTTCCAACACTCAGGCATCCAACATAAACCTCCACACATAGGAACAGGCCGCAAAGGACACTTGAGCACACATTTATTCAGCACTATATAAGCATATGTCTACGATAACATACTGTATGCTTCAAACTATGTGAAGTTTGGTGCATACAGTTGGCTAAGGAGGGTGTACTGATGTATCTTACTGTGTATTCATTGTCTCTGTGCCTGATATCTTGTCTTTTTAAACTTACCTAATATACTGAAATAATATTAATATAAGAAAGTAGAATAGTGTAGTGCAACTTTTAAGAGGGTTCATACATTGTAGCTAGCTAATGGCTTCATAAATAGTCATGGAATCATTTACGGATCAGTTATAAGCCAATAATTGGACATCTTTCATTATAAGACTACAAAATATGCCTTTTTGTAAATGTTTGTAATAACATATTAATGGTTTTCTCACTTTCTGGTAAGTATGTAGGTATTGTACATCTGGTAATTAAAGTAAAAAAGTTTTTAAAATAATCCAGCAAGCTATAAATGTTAGTTGTTAATACAGTAAATGGATTTAGGTCAAGGTGATCTGCAACCCTTTTCCAGGCAGTAATACAGTAATAATTACAACTTACAAAACTTTTTTTAAGGGGAACCGTATCCGAGAGTGGCACCCTTGAGAATATGGACGAGTGGTGGGATGTTCCAGAACTAGAACTCATAGCTTATGCACATTTTTACTTTTCTATGGCATCGCTGCTCATACAGTACCATAATATTGTTCCCACCCAGAGAAGGTTGAATGGTATGTGACTTTATGGCATGTGAGAATTCCCAGAAAACAAATATGCTCACTACATCCACTCTACCTACCTGATTTACCTTCTTTTCATGCTTATTTTGGCTTCAATATATTGGTAATACAAGCAGACTCATAAGAACATTGAAGAACATCTTCAAGTGCCATTTACAGAAATTATATGAAGTCTACAGCAAGATGTTCTATGAGCTCTATATGGATTTCAGTCTCTAGAGTTATGGTGACAATCACAGAAACCAGTTTTTTTCATATTGTGCCACCTTTAAAAATTGAATAAATATACATGCTGGCATCTTCAGAGCCTTTCTTACTTTTTACAGTGTGTGGAGATGTTTTTCTATGAGCTAGTGTCATAAAATGACCATGAATACACATTTGAAAAACTCAACAAGAAATGATTTCAGGATTAAATTTGAGATTGTACTTGAAACCTCTGTGAATACTCAGTAAACCACTTGAAAATTGAGTATGTTAGCTCTGTCTATGTGTAATTACTTTGTCTGGAACACTCACTAAACCAAATATGTCATTCAAGAGTCAACACAGCCACTCCAGTTTGTTGCCCAGTTACAACTCAGACTCTAAACCCCCTATGAGTCTGAGTGTAAACAATATCATCCTCACATTCACCACATTTCTTTTATTCCGTCCATTTTATTATTATTGGAACAAGAGGGGTTTCTTTTATTGTGAGCATAATATAACAAGGTCCACCAAAAGGTTTCACAAGAGAAGAGACATACACTGACTCAAAATAATACTTACAATTAGATATATTTGATCAGTTCAGACAATATGATGCATACACTGGGGCCTGTAAGTGGTTAATTTATAAAAACTCAGATACTGATAGTGCCTGCATGGGTCATGAAGCTGCATAATGTAACAGCAACAACAATTTTCCCTTCTCTTTTCCACTGAATGTAAAATGGTTTCAAAGTTATGGGAGCCTACTTATTAAAATGAGAAACCCTGTGAAAGAGCTACACTGTACCTTCTCAGCGGCTGCCTCGCTGTCAATGGTCAGCTGGATTTTCCAGAGAAAATAATGTTGTCTACTGTCAGCCTCTCGATACCTCCTGTCCGAGGTCTTAGTGTTGGTGTGCCAGCCCGGCTAGGCGATAAATAAATGATGAAATGTGAAATGAATAAAAACATGAATGACTGTGGCGATGACACTGTGTGACAGCCCAGAGATGGGAATTAGAAGCCAAAGCGGCGCTAAAGCTGGGTTATTGGGCAGGGGCCCCCGCTAACGAGCCGTGAGATTGAGTTTGACACGTCGAAGAACAGGTGCTCGTTTATTTTCCCAAATAAAAGGACTGTGCCAATGTGTTAGAGACAACTCGCCTGACCAAACTAACGCAGAACAATGTAGAGCCTTGGACTGGTAAGGTTTGTGTGTTTACAAAGCAACTTATTAAAAAGATTTTTTTTTCTGCAGCAGTGTTTGCGCTCACATTTCCGGCTAAACTCTAGCTAATCCAGCTTGATGCCATCCGTGACATTCTTCAGATGTTGTCGGACGCCTTCCGGCACTGTACCGGCATTTTGCTGGGCGCAGGTGTGGCAGCGTGGGCAATAACAAGCGCTGAGTAATTACCACAGCCATATCCATAACAGCCCTAAACCCCCAAAGTGTGCTCAGGGTACCCCTCTACCCCTTCATCTCCTCTACCACCTCCCTCCACCCTCCCCTCTACTATCGCTCTCTCTCTCCAGCTAAATCATAGAACTGGGCTCGGGTCCAGGGGCCTCGCTGCCGCTGCCCGGTTTTTGGCGGGGAGGGAAATAAAGCCGGACGGGCCCCTCGGGATACTCTAATGTCTGCGTTAATTGTGAGTTATGGGGAAACATGGCGAGAGCGCAGGGGTCAGGCCTGTCAGCAATCACACTCTTCAGGCGGAATTTACCACAACGCTTCCTGTTTATCCCCCCATCAATGGGGAAGAACGCGAGGAAATTAGCATTAGCATGCCGATCTGTTTTTATCACCTCCCAAAAATCCAACCCCCCCTTTTTTTTGTCCAGCTCATCTCAATCTTTTCTAGCTGGCTATGTCACCCTCTTGGTTACGGTATGAGCTGAAGTGAACCAAAATTTGACAGCGAGTCCTTTTATTTCTGCAGCTTTGGGAAATATAACATTTTATAATACCTCTGAACAGGGCAATACAGTGATGTTATTCATTTAATGAGAAAAACTAAACTCCCTGGCTCAAAGGTGGAATGAGAGCAATAACGGTTCTCATGATGGGCCATTTTTCTCTATGAGTCATTGCACAACCTGAACCCGGTGTCGATGTCCCAATCTCTCATTAGTGTGTCAGTACAGAGCCATATTAGCTAAAACAGACGGTGTCAGACTGTGCAGAGAGCCAACTTCCATGTCATAGACATCAGGATGAGAGCCAATTAAAAAGCCAATAAGTGAGGGATATTCCCTTTTTTTTCTTTAAAAAAAGAGATGATAGAGGGGATCAGAGCTGGCTTGGTACTTAATAATATATTGCAGTAATAATTTCTCTGTAATTTACAATTTCAATATCACTAATTCTATTACAGTTACCAATGAAAAAAGTCATTAATTTCATATATAGTATATAACTATAGCTTACTTGACCTCGTAATTTGTTGTCTACCTCTGACATTTCGCTAATTTGTATCATACATTAGTTTAAATCTTTTAGCTGGAAGTAAAACTACGGCTGGAATTGTTAGGAAATGGTAATGCTAGGAAAAAATTCTGCTCTGTATCTGGACTGTATGCTAGTTTGCTACTGCTTTGATTATATGCTGTGAAAAGCATGACAAATACATTCAATAAGCATTACATTCTTTAGAATTTCATTTCATTTGAAGCTAGTTGATGACTTGAGCAATGGTTGGCCAATAGCTACTACTAACAGTAATTACCAAGTACTTAAAGCTGTAGGCCATTTGGGGGCAGTGGAACACGCTAAAGACACACATTCCAAAATATTATCATCATATAAATCATAAAAGGTGAGCACATTAGCAAACAGCTGCCATTTTACACATCCAGAAGATGTAGCACAATGTCAACATTCAACAAGTTAACACTCACTCATTTGTTAGCTCTGTTTTGGTCTCCAACAGCTCCCTAAAAGAAAGTCTCTTTAGCAGCTAAATGCTCCACTATGTTCACCAGCTGGTTACCACTAACTTTGACTGTCTGCTGGTTAGTGTGTTGATTACAGCTAGAACAAAGTTTGCTTGCTAAAAGAGGCTAAAAAGCTTTGTAGGGCTAAGGACTCGGTGGGTTTGTTACTCCAAGCAACACTTTTTACATTACAAATAGTCATTTTTTTCATTGGTTTTTGAAAAAAGAATTGATTAGTGAAGCTTTAAACCAAAGTTTTTCTTTGTCTGGATTGGAACTGCTGCATAGACTGATGAAAAGCCAAGAGAAAGACTGGTAAAGATAAAACTAGTCCTTCAGCAAACGCAAATAAGGGATGAAGAATACCAAAGTTAAAGTGTTAAAAGTATGACAAGAAGAAAAAGAATTAAAATTCATAACAGTGGGAGTTCTGAAGTCACGAGAGCCTTGGGAGGACAATGTGTTATCATGCTTGCAGCTTGCCGGGCCTGCCTCTGGAGCAGAGGAATGAGGTAGCATTACTTTAACAGCTGTGCAAACACAGCTAATGCCTGCGACTGCTGTTTCCCCTCCCAGCCTGCAATGCTGCTAATCACAGCGCATAGCCCCTGTGACTTTACCTAGAAGCCCAGAGAAGCAAACCAATACGCACCTCCAAAAATAACGTCCTCCTCCAGCTCCCAACAAATGACTCAGGCATTACAGAGAGGATTAGATAGGTCCAACACAAGACAGGTTTCACTGGAGTCGCTCTGTAAGGTGAATTCATATCAGGTCATGCAACAAAACAGTGATAACATCAGATCTAGAACCCTGACCATTGTTCTGAGGTTAGGCTTCAAGCACATTTTCACACATTCAACACAATTTTTCTAATGAGTTATGTTTTGAAACCTCATTATCTAAAGGTTGTGTTGTAGCATTTGTGACCCTTGAGAGTACGAGTTAATCAGCATTATGAGATGCAGAGCTGGAAACAGAGCAAGATTATGTAAGTGTTGCTGTGGTTGATGATTTTTTTTTTGTCATGGCGACACCTACTCCGTCTTCTTCTCCTCATGCTATCTACAGTTCACTCACCTCGCCTCCCCACCTGCCAGCTTGCCCGTGTGATAATTCCCTAGTCTGAATCATTGCAGAAGAACAGGGCACAAGGAGATGACGTACTTAAAAGAGCAACAGTCAAAGCTCAACTGGTATGACACCATGAGGAAAACTTTTTCAGTCCAACCTTTTTCTCTGTCTATGTTTTTTGGCCTTAGCTTGCTGCCTCTGCAAAGCTCTTGTGATTGGACTGACTTTAAGTTGCAAACTACCTGTTGATTTAAAGGAATAGTTTGATATTTAGATAGTTTGACAGTTAGTTTAGAAGATGGATACCACTCTCCTGTCTATAATGTGACATAAAGACTGGACACACATGGAAACAGCAAGCCAAGCACTGTCCAAAGGTAAAACAAGAAATCTGGTCACCAGCAAATCTAAAGTTCGCTTATTAACATGGTATATCTTGTTTGCTTCGTGGTTTTACATGGGGACTATTTCCTGTCTTGGTGCAGTGATTTCCTGAAGTCTTGTAGTATAGGAGAACTTTATTAACAGACTAAACACAGTGTTTCTGCTTGTGGCTTTCATCAGGGTCATCATAATGATGACATTTTATGATGACCCTGGTGGAGGTTGCTGGAGCTTTGACTTTCTTCAGACTTTATTTCCTACTCGATGCAGCTTAGTAATAGGTGAAGTTGTGGCAGAAACCGCCACCCTGTTCCTACAAATTCCTGAAGCCTTGACATCACTGTGAGGTCAGCAGACAATCCCCAAAGACTCTAGGAAGTTACTGTTACCGTTCGGAAGTTACTGCTCCACCAAGGAATAGTCTGTGGCACAATCTCCCTGTAGAAACTCTGATTCCAGCCCTTATGCTACACTAACCATCTCCAGACTCTAGCTTTATATTTACTGTAGACTCATAACAGTAGTATTCATCTTAATGTCCTGGTGTTTGACACATTATATTGAGAGAGAGTGGGGCAATAGTGATCTATAGCCGATACTCGATTTACTTTGGCTCGGTTTGAAGAGTAAGAGGAACAGAGGGAGCACTTTTTATCTATTTTACAGCGTTATTATCTTTTCCATGGTCAGATTTTGATGGCAACATGATGTTTACTGACAGAAACTAAAATACAAATGCTAGTCCTCACATCATACTAACATTTATTCCTCCTAGAACACTGTTATACTGTGCATGCACTGCAAGAAATGTATACATATTTCCTACAAACTGGAAAATTCTACAAATAGTAAAACACATGAACTTTTTGCTTGTGCATGTAGTATGTGTTTTTTCCTTAGGGGCAACCATATAAAATATAGCTAGGCAGATACACATATACAGAATAGTACTGGACCAATACTTGCCTTTGTTCAAAAATCTAATACTGTCGGGTCAGCACACTGTCCATTTCTGATATGATGAATATGATGCTGTTTGATATTTCTATTTGCATGGATCGATACACTCTGTGGGAGGATCTGAATTGGATTCCTCCTCAACTCTGACTAACTGGACACTGACCAACACAACTGAGTCTTGTATACTTAGAGATATGTTAACCAGACAGGGACGCTGCAACATTCATGAATAATACACAAAGGACATCATAGACAATACTGTACACACAACTCAGCTGCCTCCCCCAAACACTCCTTTTCCACCTCCCCTGTCCTGTTTTCCATAAATAATGCATTAAAAGGAGGAAGAGCTTGTTTACTTGTGGTTTCTGTGGTTCTTCTCAGGCAAATTATTTTCCCCTGTTTGACTGATGGGTCAACATAAGGTGAGGAGGAGACTTAATTTTCAATCTCCTTCCATTTTTCAGTTTTATGGTCTTTTGTGTGTGTATGTGTATCATACTGAAAAGAAAAAAACACTAAAATCCATGCCATGGTGGATTATAGAAGACACGCACAATGCAAGACAAACTTTAGGGGTGTGTAACTGTGGTCTTCTCTCAGATAATTTGTGTGTTTGTGACATTGCTGAACGTCCAGAAAGTGAGAGAAATGCCCACACAGCCATACTGGACTATAATGATCAGCAGGCTGTCAATTGGTCTTCCTCAAAAAAAGCCAGCACTTCCTCAGTTTGTTTACCTCACCAGATGCCACACCGACGAGTGAGAAAAGTCTTTGGTCGTGCAAAGACTTTTTTTCAAATAAATCGCACCATTTTGTTTCCCAAGCAAAGTGTCGACGCAAAGCAAAACGCAACTCCGCCAGAAATGCAATATGTGAACAGCAGCTACAGACAATTAAAACCACAATCTATAATGAATGAAATAGGAGTCTAATGAAGTGGCTCAGACAGAGCATCGGTGACCCTCTCTGACCCGCACATGAAAAGAGAAGCAGTCGGCAGAATGCCTACAAAGCGTCGTCCCTGCCTCTTTGAAGTGACATGGAAAACTCGCCATCTGGCGTGATCATCACATTTTCACTTTGACAATCCTCGAATTCTCACACTTAAACCGGCAGGCTGAGACGGCTCCGCTTTGCCTTGCTTTTCCTCCATAACACCTCAACCACAACACAGCAAAGGCCTGCTGCTGGATTTCCTGGTATAACTTAGATTTTTGTACAGTGAGGATAACACACTTTTCACATAATGTTTTTTGTACGAATGGTTTATCACTCTGATCATTATAGATCACAGATTAAACAGCTTAAATCAAGGCCATGTTGGTACTGACATGTCATGTTCAAAAGGACTCAGGAAGAAGAAGGATTATTGAATTGCACATTGTGAAGAAAACCCAATCAATAATGATCGAAGTAGCTTTGCAACAACACCACGATCTGACATCCTTTTTGTCATAGATAATGAGAAATGTTGCTGTATTCAAGTTAGAAATGCGAGGACCTGAAATTATCTGCAGAGTAAATACAGAGCCATCATTTTTAAAATGTCTTTATTTAGTGATTTATGAAGTGTAGGGGCAAATTAAGAACTTTTGTTCAGTGTATGGATTGGCTTATGTTTACTGGCCTTTTAACGCTGCTCAAAAATACAAACTTCAAATTTGAGAGATTTCAAAAGTTTCTTTCCATTTTTCTTTGATAAAAGACCACCAGTCTGTTGCATTAAAACTACAGTATGAATGTATCCGAGACCTTTTTATATGTCTATATGGGTTAATTTTTAAAGTACAGATGTAACCTTGATTTCTTTTCATCAAATAGCAAACTTTTAGCTTCTATGCACACAAAACCTTTCCAAGCTTTTATCATCGTTGACACTCTTGACATCAGCTCTCTTGCTTGTCTATAGGAATGCCATTGGTATTATAAATATGCTGATATAACAGAATAAGCAGCTTCTGTGTGTCACATAGCTGGCTACAGTACCGTGACATACAAAATTAGTCATTGCAGAGCGCTGAAAGTGAGAGAATTTCTGTTCCTTGCTGTAGCAATGCTGCAGTGTGGAAGTCCATGTCAATGTCTGGTTTACAGTCATATTTGAACTTTTCTGAAAAAATTCAGGTTTTTAAAATTACACCTTTCTGATGGTGGAAAACATAAATGGAGTGAGAAAGATTCATTTTTTCATTGGCGTGGACATGACATGAGGAATAGCAGCTCACTTGTTCTCTCTGCTTCCGGTTCCTGTGAAGAAAGTTATAAGAAAGTTAAAGTGTATGTGATGCCACACCTCAGTGCATCTAAATATAGCCAGGGACGGTGTTGAATCCAGTAGTGTTAAATATGCACAGTGAAACCCATCTTACACTGTTGGTGTAGGTGCAACCATCACCACCACCACCACCCTGTCCACCCAAAACTGGCAACACGCAAGTGTGAGCTGCATCTCCTAGCCCTCAATGTGGAAACACGGAGGTGTGATCCTCACTTCAAGGCCTATAAATTATTCAGGTCAGGCAGTGATGACGAACCCATCAAGTTTCCTTTCTAAGACAGCCATGCTTGATGTTTGAGCGGCCAGCAGCAGACTGGAACTCTCCGTAGGCCGAGACATTTCATCCATTTCATCCAATTCAACCTCAGAACCTCCTGTATTTGGAGGTCAGGTCATCACCTGTAAAAACAGAAATAAAGTGAGGAAATGAGATGAGCGGGCCAACTGGATCAAGTAAATGCGAAGAGAATAAAGTGTGTGAAATGTTCCAGATAATAAAAACATTCTTGGTTGAAGATCATGTCAAATGAAGGCAAGGATGACTGAAACAAATCAAAAGCTTCTCTATATTAACTGACAATTCTGCTTGACTTAATCTTGCAGATATTGACAGACATAAAACTTTCCTCATCCTCCCACAAAAGACACACTGATCTTTTTACCTCAGTGTTACAGCGGAGAAATGACCTGCAACACTGACCCATGATAGAATTCAGTTGTGCTGACAAACACTTAAGCAAATTTCGAATATTTAATGCATTCCCAATGATACCATTAAGTGACCTCAGAAGATGTGTGTATCTATAAATGCTTGATTTTTGAGTGTGTTGTTGATGGACACCATTACGCCTTGAAGCAGTGCACAAAGGGAATGGTGGGGCTACTTACAACTGCAAAAGAAACCAAACAGTGAATAGTGAATGGTTGTAAGCCAGCTTGAAAAGTACTGAACCACTGGAACATCTGTTTTCTTTCTTTTTGTGAATTTTAATTGGCATTGAACTTCAGCAGTCACAGTTTGATTGTTGGTGTGTTAGTACACAAACAGAGATGTACATTGATTTTTCTTGTCTATTAACTGCTAAAAAGGAGTACTAAAACTTTTAATATAGTACATGCTGTATACAGTTAGTATGTAACATGGAATTTGGGCACAAAACATGTGTTTTGTTGGTGTTCATGGAAACATTCCTGTGGTGGACAGAAAATGATGCACTTGTGTCTTTTGATTGGGTATGTACAGTAATAAGGGGGCAGCGGTGGCGAGTTGTCCACTAATCAGACAGTCTGCATGGGTGAGATACTGAACCCCAAATTGCTCCAAATGGTTGTGCAAGTACCTTGCATGGTAGCTTGAGTGTGTGCGTAAATGTTAATGGGTGAATCAACAGCAGAAACGTTGTAAAGTGCTTTGGATAAAAGCGCTATATAAATGCAGCCATTTCCCATAAGGCACGGTCATATTAGGTTTCCATTTTATGGAATTGCCCCTCACTGATCTCTATGAAGGGATGTGATGTCATGGTTCAGATACTGGTAATAAACAGCAATTAGAGAGCAGCACAATCACAAAACTGTTAACATTGTATGGTAGTGTATTATTGTACACAACCATGTGAGCACACTTTGCTAGAATAATGACTTCTCCATCTGGATTGTAGTCACAATATCAACGAGCCACTAGAAGCTTACCAACCTTCCAATGGGCCATAACAAACTTCCTGCCATTAACTACAGTATGATTCCAGTAAATGGGTGTGGTTGAGTTTCACATAGATGTGGCAGCTGATCTCTGGGTTGTGCGGCACAAAAGCACCACAGTGCTCTGTTTAAAATGCTGTTTCTTTTTCATAGTTTTGATCTCTGTCCAACAACACTTTGTTTATGTCCCCACTGCCACATTCTACCGCGTGCACACACACACACACAAACACACACACACACACACACACTGTTTTGTGCTCCTCATATTTTACTGATATTTCTCTTGCCTACTGGGTGTCATTGCAATATGAATGTCTGTGGCCATCTTCCAATAGATATTACCAGAAGGAATTTGGGGATTAGTTAGGAAATAAAAAACTTGGTGAGAAGAGATGGTTGTGTGTGTGTCCGCGCCTGTGTGCATGTATAAAGCCTCATAGACACGTTGCTGAACACGTGGCAGCATGCACATGTGTGTGTGTGTATGTGTCACGTACGCCGCCGGTCACAGGTGAGTGTCATGTGTGATGATCATTATTGCCATACACCTGCTCCGCTCCCGCAATTAACTTTGCCGATGCAAATGAGCCTTATTGCATCACCGAGGCCTAGCCTCCTCCCCAACAGACTAGACGATGTTCATCTGCTGGATCTAATTAAGGTAATGAGAGAGGGAGGGAGGGATGGATGGATGGAGAAGTGGAGGAGCAAAAGAGAGAGATGGAGGGGGAGTGGGAGAAAGGCTGAAGGTGGAAAAACAGGGAAAAGGGGATGAAAGAAGTTGGCACTGGGACAGAAAATGAAGGGAAAAGAGAGAGCTCTGTGTTTGTGTGTGTGTGTGTGTGTGTGTGTGTGTGTGTGTGTGTGTGTGTGTGTGTGTTTGGACCAGGTATTCCTCATGCTGTGGTGACTTAAATCTGTCATGTTGTGGGGACTCACCTCCCTTATGGAGAGAAAAAGCAAATCCACTTAACGTAAATCATTCATTTTAGGGTGAAGTCTTTTCGTTTAAAGTTAAGGTAAGTTTGGGGTTATGTTAAGGTGAGGTTAAGAGTCAGGGTTATGCATGTAGTGTCTGTGGTTGAGATAAGACTCCAGGAAATGAATATAATTCAATGCAATGACCTCTGAAGTAATGGAAACAGGGCCGTGTGTGTGAGAGTGTCATGTTAATCTATCTTTGAGGGAACCAATTTCATTCACCAGCATTGTGGGGACATTTCTGAAATTTGAGACAATTTGAGGGTTTAGACTTTGTTTGAAGGTTAAGGAAGAGAATTGGGTTTAAGTTCAATTTAGAGCAAGGGTTGGGTTCAGGCATTTATTTGTGATGGTTAAGGTTAGAGTAAGGGGCTCGGCGATGCATTATGTCAATGAGTGTCCTCACAAGGATGTAAAGCAAAAACGTGTGTGTGAGAATTGATGAAGTGTTGGGAAAAGGCAAGGAGGAGAGAAAAGAGGGGAGGAGACAGCAGGTGTTCTGACAAGGACAACAACCATCTCACTTACACACACACACATTGACACACACATACACACAAAATGCAGGTTGACATACATGCAGAAACGGCACCTATACACAATTGCATACAGCAGCTTTACTTACAGGCACTGCTTCAGACACTCATTCATACATGTGACCTTTGTAATGCAGTGGTACAGCTGCTCACACACACCTGAATGCTCCACATTCTCACCATCAATCTCAAAGTATCTTCCTTTCATACATATCATTCCACCTTTACTCAACCCTGAATACAAAAGCAGCTCCAGTAAATAGACACCATTTGCTGTTCTCATATCTCAAGTGTTATAAGTAACTTCTTTAAGAAATGTACTAGCGTTCTACACTAAATCATTCAAGTTTTCAACTGTTATTTAAAATGAGAGGGCTGACCTTTTAGTCACAAAACAATCAGTGTGTTTTTATGGTCTACAGGCTTCTGAAACATTGAAAACAGGGGTGCAGCTAGCGTCCCCTACAGGCTGCAAAGTAGTTATTACCATTGAGGGGCCAACAAAGTACAAAATTCACTGGTTCACAAATTCACTGCCAAAATGTGTTCAGCGGGTATCTTTAAAAGCTCAATATAAAGTTATAATAAATCTTATATGTAAACCTGACTTTTTTGTTGGCCTTAACATCCTAAATACAAAGAGGTCATACTCTGTGGACAATGAATGTGCTCAGTAAATTGCACGGCCAAAAGCTATGTGACTACCCGAACATTAACACACATATGTAATTCCATATGTTATTTTAATATGCATCTAACAGCTGGCAGCAGGGATTTTCACCCACTGATGCTAGGGATTAAAGTCTGGCTTACAGTCGGCGTTCCATTTTATCCCAAAGGTGTTGATGGGGTTAAGGTCACAGCTCTGTGCACTGGCCAGTCAACTTCCTCCAAACCAAACTGGAAAAACATTTCTTTATGATTCTGGCTTGTTCACAGGGGAATGTTGGCATTAGGATTTTTCCTTCACTGGAACTAAAGGTCCTAGCTCAAAACAGGAAAACAGATCCAGGCCCTACAATGTACCTTTAGAGAACTGACTGACCGATGTACCGCAAAAAGGTAGTCAAAGGTACTCTGTGGAGCTATCAATATAATATTGGCATTCCCTCTTTCTTACTGAAACACATTATCTGCGAGGCCTGAGCAGATTTTTCAAGTATTTAAAATTGTGCATTGTTTACATCCCTTTGATTGCTTGCAGTCTTCTTCCTCACATTTGTTGGCACATTGCCACCTTTTTTAGCCTGTTATCACCACTAACTGTCAGTCAGAGGAATAGCGTGAAACCAACAGCAGGATGTGAATTGTAAATGTGA